>NW_015175371.1:181215-182496 GCF_001447785.1 Gekko japonicus
ATAAAGTTGCCAGCTTTAGGTATGGAAATTCCTGGAGATTTGAGGAGTGGAGGCCGGAGAGGGGGACCTCAGACAGGTTACAGTGCCATAGACTCCACCCTCCAACCCAGCTATTTGCTCCTGGGGAAGTATTGTTGCCAATCTTGGCCCAGCAGCCATCACACCATTCTCTTCAACCCCCTGCTGTGCAGCTGCCTTTCCCCTTGGGTTGCCAATCTTTAGGTGGGACCTGGAGAACTCCCGCTGTTACAATTGATCTCCAGATGACAGAGATCAGTTTCCCCTGGAGAAAATGGCTGCTTTGGATGGTAGACCCTATGACATTATACTTGCTGAGGCCTTCCGCCCCCCCCCTGCCCAATGCTGCCCTCTACAGAATCCACCCCCCAAACCTCCAGGTATTTCCCTCCTTATAGCTGGCAACCCTACTTTCCCCTCAGTGCCTCTTGGTAGGCAACTAAGCTTGGTCCTGTCACCTACTTTGGCCTTTGGGAGAAAACATATTGGGGCCAATCCTGATAGGGTTGCCAACTCCCGATGGGAAATTCCTGGAGATTTGAGGGATGGAGCCTGAAGAGGGTGAGGTTTGAGGAGGGGTGGGACCTCAGGGGCTCAGGGCGCCATAGATTCCACCCTCCAAACCAGTCAGTCCCTCATGGGGAACCATTGTTGCCAATCTTCAGGTGAGGGCTGGAGACCACTCAGAATTACAACTGCTCTGCAGAAGGGAGTGCAGAAGTCAGCTGAAGTCAAAGGGGCAGATAATGGTAGGTTGATGGTTAGCTGGGAAGGAGATGGGGTTGCCAACTCCAGGCTGGCAAATTCCTGGGGATTTGAGGGATGGGGCCTGGAGAGGGTGGGGTTTGCGGAGGGGTGGGCCCTCAGACAGGTAGAATGCCATAGACTCCACCCTCCAAACCAGCCATTTTGTCCTGGGTAACAATTGTTGCCAATCTCCAGGTGAGGGCTACAGATTACTCAAAATTACAACTGCTCTTCAGGTAGCAGAGATCAGTTCTTCTGGAGAAAACAGTGGACTCTGTCATTATACCCTGCTGAGGTCACCACAGCAAATTGACACTGTTTGCCCAAAGCCAGAGCACTCCCCCAGAGCCTCTTTCTAGATCTCGTTGTATTTATTTCCACAACGGGCCTTATTCCTAGTAGCTAAAAAAAGAGGATTGGGTGTCCTTGCTCTGCTACCACCTGGGATAAGACAGCTTATAGGATGGTGCCAGAGGTGTCAGTTTGAAGCAGGACTGGGAGGTCAAAGCCTGGGAT
>NW_015175371.1:182512-185316 GCF_001447785.1 Gekko japonicus
AGGAATGGGAGGTCAAAGTCTGGGTTCTGGAGTGCTGGGCTGTGAGATAAGCTGGACCAGAGGGCATCAAAAGCCATAAACCAGAGTGAGTTCCATTTGATCTGATTTCATAGTCCTTTCCACAAACTTTCTGTCAGAGGGCTGGCTAGGGTGGTGAAGTGGGGTATGAATTTGCTATAGTACCCCATGAAGCCATGGAAATGTCTCATCTGGTGTTTGTTGGCTGGCCAGGGCCTTGGTCACTTTACTGGCCAGCTTGGTCACTTTACTGGCCAGCTTGGTCACTTTACTGATTACTGGATGGTAAGTCCCAGTATGAGTTGTAAAATCTACTGACACACATGCTATACAATTCTTCCCTATACAGGATGTATTATATTGTGTTTTATGTGCAATCTGCTTGGTTTATTAGTTGCATTGGTGACAAACCTGCGTCTCGTTTGCCATGGTTCTTGCTGTTCTTTGGTTCTGCATGCCTATTGTCATATGTCATTCTGGCAGTAGTCAGTAAGTGTGTGAGTGTGTTGATGTGAGGACTGCTTTGCTAGAAGGCACGCTAGCCCTTAATGGCATTAAACAGGGCCTCCCTTCCCTGGGAAGAATGCATGCTTGACCTTGGAAACCATACACTGTTAGTTACTAAGCTTGCAGGTGATGGGGGAGAGCTAACGGTGCATATTAGCTTTTGGTGGGCTGGATGTATTGGTTTGATTGGGCTAATCACAGGGGGGCTGTTTGAACTCAGTATAATAACAGAACTGGTGCCAAGAGGGTCAGTTCTGACACAGATTGACTTAGCTTGAAACATCTTCATATCTCAATAAACAAATCACTGCCAAGACAGTGTGGTTGGGAGTAAGTTTGTTCAAGAGTCTGACAATTGGAAGATATTGCTTTACAAATTGTATTGGAATGGATTTTAATAAAAATTGTATTCATTGTTAATATAAGTAAATTATGTAATATTAGTGTGGTTTCTTGATATTTCTTATTACATATTTGAATTTCTTTTGCAACATTCTGGTGAAAGGATTTTATGTATTTTATGCTTTGTAAGCCACTTCAAGGACACTGCTGTGAAGAGTGGCAGCAACCGAGTAAATAATTACCATCATCATTATCACTGATGTGGATGGATCTGAGGGAGACCACTAAATAGATATCCAAAGAAATCTGTAGTATGGCTTTAATGAACAACTCAAGGAGAGTGATTTGCTTTAAAAGGTGTGGAGAAGACCTAAGAAGAAAAGGGAAGCAAACAAAATGCCTGTTTCCAATATATTATGCATAAGAATGGCTCCAAATTTTTGAGCTGTATTTGAAATGCTTCTTAGAATGCTTCTGCCCTTGCATGAGCCAAGTGTCTGGGAAAGATAGTTTTATTAGCATATTTGACTGCATATTCACCTGTAGCTGGCATTAGAGAACTACAAGCATTCCCTGTGTCACCTGAAGCGGAAAGCATCTCTGAAATCACAGTGTGAGACCTTCTGAATTAAAGAGATAAAAACCTGATGCCCACTCTCTCATTTATCACAGCAAAAACTTGGTGGTAGTTTTAAAAATCCCTCCCATCTGTTTGGCTCAGAGCCATTAGGTCAAAAACTAAACAGAGCACCAGCTTCACAAATCAGTGTCCTAAAAGACAACGAAATGGAAAAAGTAACACAAATTAATTTTAGATTCAGGTGGATAACCGTGTTGGTCTGAGGCAGTACAACAAAGTTTGAGTCCAGCAGCACCTGTGGTCTCAGTTAATTACTCTTAGCATCCCACAATGAAGAATGATACATTTACACATCAGTCTCCAATTTTGACAAATTTATTTGCTTCACTGTGTTTTTCCCTGGAATTAAATGCAAACAAATGCAAACAAACTTAGCTTGTTATTCCTGTTTGGTTCTTGCATCTGTTAAAACATCTTCTTTATGTTTTATGCTAATTTGCTGTTTACCCTCTACCTATATGTCTGGACTGGTAACGTCCATTTTAATGTATCTGAGGAAGTGTGCATGTGCACAAATAAAACTGTGTTGACCTTAAAGATGCCACTGGACTCACACTTTGTTCTACAAATTAATTTTATTTGTCTAAAGGGTCTGCCAAACTTTAAGCAGAAGCTTGAGTGAAAGGGTTTGTTCATAATTATGCCTTGTGTTTCTTCTTTCCCTAATCCTGTTCCAATGTCAGACTCGCATATCTTATCTGGATTTATCTCTTTCCCTTTCTCTTTCCACAACAGGCACCCTGTGAAGTAGGTGGGGCTGAGAGAACTGTCTCGAGAACTGCCCTTGAGAGAACAGCTCTGAAAGAACTTATGACTGACTCAAGATCACACTAGCAGCTGCATTTGGAGGAGTAGGGAATTAAACCCAGTCCTCCCAGATTAGAGTCCAATCTCTTAACCACTACACCAAACTGGTTCTCTTATATTATCATTAGACCTGGTCCCATTACTGTTTAGTGTAGGTTACTGACAGGTAGGGATAGTTAGTGAGTATCTTGAGGCTGAGAATGTAGCAACTCATGCTGTTCTGGTCTTGGTGACTTGCTGGTGGGCATGCTCCATCAAGTTCTGATGAGAGCGGCCCATGATTGCGGTAAACAGGAGGGGTCCCAGACAATTCTGGGTCCCCCAGAGCCCTCGGAGGGGGCTTGTAGCCTGGGGTGCAAGGGGTGCCTCTCCCAAGGTGATGGCTGAGGGATCAAGGCTCTCCTTTGCCCTGATAGATCCTGCTGCTGTGAGACCAGTAATGGCAACAAAGGCGCACACAGAGCATGAGCAAGAGATCTAGCAGTTGGAG
>NW_015175371.1:185352-242635 GCF_001447785.1 Gekko japonicus
GAGCATCCTTTTAAACTACACAAGCGCCCAAGCACAAAACCACCTCAAAGCCCCAAGTTTATGCAGCGGAGGGGGGAGGAGTTAATCCCACCCTGGAAAAAAACTATTAAGAGAGCAAGTATGTGGGGCAGAGTGACGGTTCTGACTTTAAAAAGTTAATTCAGCTGAGCAGTGTGCAGAATAGTAAGAATCGTGCGACTTAACAGACTTTCAGAGACTTAAAAGAACTTTTTATCTCTGTGTAGTTTGGCTGAAAAAATGGTGACCAGGGCGAAACCTTCTTCAGGAACTGCCAGCTCAGCGATGCCGGCCTCTAGACTGGAAGTAATCACTGACCTCTAATATACTAGCTGCAGCATTGTACCCTCTGTTGGACCAGATAACCAACCTCAATAATAACTTTGATGCTCTCCAAAAGCAATTGAAAGAAACCAGCATAAGAACAGAAGAAACAGTTAAAATTTTGAAAAAAGTTGATGCTAAGACAAATGCAATAAATCAAAGACTGAAGGTAGTGGAAAAAGAGAGGGCCTCCAAAGAAGAACAGCTGCTACAACTACAGATGGAAAGGTATCCCTGAACAAAAAGGCGAGAACTTGAAAGAGATTATAAGTGAAGCCCTAACTCCCGTGGCAGATCTTAAAGCAGAATCTATACAAAGCAATATGGATATGGTATACTGTACCTATTCAGAATTTATTAAGCAAAATAAAATGCCCGGTGAAGTATTTGTGACGTTCTCCAAAAGATCAACAAAAGATATAATATTGAAAGCGGCTAATGGGATAACCTTAAAAATCAAAGGCGAAGAAGCGAGAGTTTTAAAAGACATTCCATTTGAGATGAGAAAGAGGAGGAAACAAAACAAAAACCTGACATCCTTTTTACAGAAAAACTCCACTCCCTACAGATGGATAACTCCAGAAGGACTTATCTTCAACTACAAAGAGAAAAAAGAAAAGATTGACTTTGTTACAAAAGCCAAAGCATTTTTGAAGCAGCTCCAACCAACAGCGATAGAAAAAGGAAAAGCCAAGGATAACATTGCAACAGAAGAACACAGATCGAGAAGCAGTGACAGCTCCTCGAGCAGCTCCTCTAAAGAAGACTTTGAATCTGACATAGGAGAGCAGCTCCTAAGCTTCTTAAAGTCAGACTGGCCTATGATAAAAACAAACACAGAGGAAAGAAATACAATAAATAGCTTAATTCTGAAAACATGTTTTCTCTATTAATATATAGAACACTAGGATGCACCTACTTTGGCTAATTATGCTTGTACTAGTTTGATTTTGAAATATTAATGGTTAACCTTCATTCCTTAAACTTTAAATATTGGGAAAATATCTAGAAAATCTATGTATACTTTTCGTAACATGATCCTTGTCTAACTCTGTATTTTAGGTTAGACTTCCCCATACCCTTACCTTTGTAGTTTGTAGTGATAAAAGCAATAAAAAAGTATTTTTTTAAAAAAAGAGAGAATGAAGCAACTCCTTATTCATGAAAGTGGTTAGGTGGGTTGTAGAGGGAATACCCTTGGTGCTAAGCAGCATCAACTCCAAACTTAGTTGATAGAGAGGAATGCTGGGAGAGGGGGAAGAGTTGTGACACCTTTTGGCCCATGATGCTGACCTAGTTTGCAACCAGGGTGGTGTTATCCAAAAGCTGGTACCCAGCGTACTGCCTTAGTTGCAAACCACACTTAACAATTAATTTGCATATCAATGTTGTAGATCAGCCATTTAGTAAAAAGTAGTTTAACTCATATAATGTTGTATTCCCATGACCTGGTTATCCCAGGCTAGGCCAATCTTGTCAAATCTCAGAAGCTAAGCAGGGTCAGCTCTGGTCAGTATTTATATTTATTTATTTATTTATTTATAATTTTTATGTTACAGATAATTCCTTTTAGAATATACAAAAATGTTGAGTCTATTTTTCCAGCTTATTGGTTAACCATGTATACACTCTAAAAAAACTCTTTCCCATCGTTTTAAATACCGTTCTTAATCTTTTCCCTGTAAAACAACATTCAATCTATCAATTTCTGCTAGTTCCAACAGTTTCTGTACAATGTCTTCTCTTGAAGGAATTTTCTCCATTTTCCAGTATTTAGCCACTAGAATTCTAGCTGAGGTTAAAATATAGGTCAATAAACACAAATCATTTTTAATAACTTTCAGGAATCATATTCAACAAAAAAGTTTCTGGTATTAAGGCAACATCAGTATTCAGTATTTCTGATATTATCTTATTGTTTTTTCTGCCAAATTTTTTGAATTTTCCCACATCTCCACAAGATATGATAATATGTTCCCACACTTATTTGTTACATTTGGATAACATTTGGCTATTTTATCTGGGGACCAGTGCCATCTATGAAACAGTTTGTATATATTTTCTTTATATGATATTGCTCTCATAAATTTTGTTACTTGCTAATTTTTTGACCATTGTTCTAAATCTATATTATGACTGATATCTTTCATCCAAGTGATCATTGTTGTTTGTACCATCTCATCTTGCATGTAGTCGTCTAACAGAAAGTTGTATAGTTTCTGAATTAGTTTATCATTCATGGACAACCAAATCTTATCAATTTCATTTTGTGTTCTACAGAAGCCCACTCTGTCATCCTTGTTATATCTAGTTTTTAATTGTATATTTTCCCACCACGTTAATTTTATGTTTTGTACCAATAGATTTTCCTTAGTCTTTAATTTATTATTTTTATCTAGTAAAGTCTCATAACTTTCTCTCTTGTCCATTGTAGCCAATGTGGGTTTTTATAAAGACCCATTTAGGAGTTTTAGTATAAAAACGTTCTTTTATATCTTTCCAAATTTTCATTAAAACCCCTCTTAATGTATTTTGCTGGAAGTCTGTATGAATTCTATCCTTTCCATACTAGATGTATGCATGCCAATCCATATATAAATAATGTCCTTCTAAATTCAAAGTTCTTGTATTTTCTAGGGTCATCCCATCCTAAGGTCTAGGGTTACCCATCCTAAGCTCGCTGCTTTATAATATAAATGCCAATTGGGTAATCCAAATCCCCCTCTTTCCTTTTTTTCTTGTAATATTTTCCATTTAATCCTAGGTTTTTTATCGCTCCAAACAAATTGATTGCAAATTTTATCTAAATCTTTAAAGTATTGTACTGTTTTTAAGACCAGCAGGTTCTGTGCTAAAAATAGAAATCTTGGAAGAACATTCATTTTTATCATCGCTATCTTTCCCATAAGCGACAAGTTAAAACCTTTCCATTTTTGGAGGTTCTATTAGTTCTATTAGTTCTATTAGTTAGCATTATTCCAAGATATTTAACTTTATTAGACATCCCCATGGGGTCTCCTGGGAGACTACCAAGGAATACCAGGGGCACTACTCAGAGGCAGGCAATGGTAAACCACCTCTGAATGTCTTTTGCCTTGAAAACCCTACAGGGTCACCATAAGTTGGGTGCAACCTGACTGCACTTTCCACCACAAATGTTGTATTGTGACTCCTTTTGTTAAAAAAAGGTTCAGATTCTACTACAAAATCCAGAGCCTTGTGAGATTTTAGATCATTTGCTCATTTTAGAATTTCATGACGTATTGCCTGTTAAAACTGCTTTTGTGAGAAATGAGAAGCCTGCTGTTAGTAAATGTTTCAATGCATTCCCCAGTGCACATTTCGTGACTGCCAAAAGAGATGAATATAAGCAGCTGTTTATTGTACATTTTTTCCATCCTGCTATAAACATACAATTTTGGGGAGGGGTAGAAAACTGTGTTTTGCATAAAGACAGATAATTACCATTCTTACCCATAATTACTTAATTGGCCCATAAGTACTAGCTATAGTTAGTGCTCTTGATCAGCTGTTCGTAAAATATTGCAGAGAAGTGTATGACAGATTTATTAATGATTGATGTTTCATGGGGCAAAAAATCACTGGATGCATTCACCACTGGGGGGAAAAATGAGTCAAGGGTGGAAGGGATGTGAGGAATAAAAACCTCTCAGTATATGTCTGCTTTGGATAAAGTTATTGGGGGAAATACCTTCTTCTTAATGAGAGGGTGGCATGCCCTGCTGGAAACTAAGGAGGCAGTTGATGGGCTTTGCAGACCATATTTTCTTCTTTTAAATCCCACCAAGTGGGCATCATGATATGGCACTCGGGCAGAATGCATGTTTTTAGGCAATGACCATTCACAGTGGCTAGTCTTTGAGATGGGAGGGTGGCTGTCCCAGTCATGACAGAGGTGGTGGGAGAATCAGTGCAAGCAAGTCTTGGGACTGAGATTCCTGCAGTTTTCCCTGTGGTGCATTGGGTGGGGGGACTGGTCTGGGTGGTGCATGCTAGGCCATTGGCCTGATTTCAGGTGAGTGCAGATGGTCAGACTTACCTACACAAGACATTCCCATGGTTGGTTGTGGGAAGGATGTATCTGAAAGGGCAACAGGGCTATGGGGAGGTGCAGGGCTGATGCCACCCCTCTGCCAATCCCCCTGGCTTCTTCCTCAGTTGTTACTGGTAGGAGAGGCAAGTGGTGAGATGTTTAATACGCTTTTCACAGCTTGGTGCCAACTGTTTCCCAGGTGATGATCTCTCTTAGCAAAATTAGACAACTAGCAAATCCGACTTAAGCATTTTCCTTATGAGGAGCATTTGTTGCCACTGGGGAAATCATCTCCTGCCCATCACTCAGTTAAAAATATAGCAGCGAGAGCCTGTTGATCTTTTAAAATTATTATTAGTTAAAGAACCAGAGGTGACAGGATAATAAGGAAAAGAATAGGGACAGGAAATGTCATGGTTCTCTCTCTTCCCCAGACCAGTCCAGGAATGGGAAGAGAAAGACTCATGGACTGAAACAATAAATTACACAAGAACCCAGGAGAGGTAGTCTCTCTGGATTTACAGACACAGCCACCAGAACCTTTCAACTATAGTCCCTTCCAGTCCAGAGCAAGGTTCACACTCTTAACTGGCCTCTGGGACTTGATATCATAAAGTAGCTTAACTGGGAGAGCGGTTTCAGGCAACAGGATTTAAGCTTGGAGTCAAATGTACATCAATCAGACACAAGTTATAAACAGAATAGAGTTTATTTATCAGAGACTTGCCATCAGACTAGAAAAGATTATAAAATAACAACCTGGCAATGTTTTGCCTAACTACACGATAGAGCATATTTACCAACAGCAAGGAGGGTCAATAGTCCATAGTAAGAGTCCAATATCTTGAGAAAGAATAGCTCCATCCTTGTGGGCACAGAGCCATGTGCTTCAGCTCACAAAGAATCCTTTGTTCTGTCTCATCCCATGGCAGAGACAGCATTCCAGGGTACATGCAGAAACAGAGAGAGAGCAAGCCAAAAAAGTGAGCTCCTCTCCAAGGATTAGCCAATTTGAACCCCAATCTCATTATGACCGGCCCTGGCCAGTAGCCAACCACAATGAGACAGGTACTTTCCAAATTTGGGGTTGTCATGGTAAATGGGTGGGGATAGGTTGGGTCCAGGAACCATCCTCTGCAATAAGATGATCCCTGATCCCCTCCCATCCAGGAGAACTACGTGAGTCTCTGCCATGCTTCAGCAGAGGCATTTGGTTTATGGGGGCAATTTGAGCAAATGGTCAGCCACTTGGCTTACATAGGAAGTCAGAACAACAGGGGGTACATGCCAGGGGAAAGGCAGGGTCTATAGGAATCAATTTTCCTATACAGGAAAGTATTAGGAAAAGGACAGCAGAGAGGACTAGTGATGACTGGATAGTCCATTTATGCATCTTGTTAAGGAACTGGTTCTGTGATGCCTTCAATTTAATGTCCTTTTTAAGGCTTTGCATGTGTGTGGGTTAGGCAATGGCACAGCCAATGCACTGTCTGGTTTTCAGATCCAGCATTTGGGGGAACTGGTGCCCAGGGAGGACCAAAGCTCAGCACCAATGTCTGAAGGTCTGTGGAAACTTGGGAAGTGGAAGTCTGATGAGCAGTGATGGCATTACCTGCCCCAAGCACAAGGGAAGCTTATGTGAGGCCTGATGGAACATGCTCATGCTGGAGATCAGGGTCCTGCGGGACCTATTGCAGTTCTGCAGGGCCTGTAAAATGGAGCTGTTCTGCCAGGTTTTTGGTTGAGGTGGTGGGTGTCCAATCATTCCATCTATTGGCCTCCCCCTGCTGAATCTTACATCAAATGTAGACCAACAATCTAGTGGCTCCAGTTTTGAGACCATTATACTAAATGCCGTGCCATCTATTTTAGTTTATAGTTCTGCTTTAATCTGTTTTAACTATTGTGTGAATGATTTCTTCTGTTTTAACTTCTACTGTGGAATGTTTTAGATTTTACTGATGTTATCCACTCTGAGCCCACTTGCAGGGAGGGTGGAATATAAACCTAAATAAATAATATCAGGAATTTGTAGATTTCAGGGCTAAGGCAGGTTTAGAGCAGGAGGCGGTCCACGTACATAACACCTCTCCCCCATAGTTTTGACTCAGCCTACGTTACGTAGTCCTGCAAGTACGCGGGGGGGTGTGTGTGGCGGCGCTCTCTCATGGAATGCCTGGGTGCCGGCACTGGAGCACTGACCTCGGGTTCTGGCTGGTTGGCTGTGTCCAAGGGCGGTGGCGCCTGTTGCGGGGCCGGTTGTTGGTTCGATGTCCTCTGGAAGAGAACTGTCTGGTGTAGTCTCTTCGTGGGGATGGGCTTCGGCTGGTATGTCAGGTTCCTGGACGGGACTGCCCGCCCCGGCCCTCCGCTGGGAGGGGTCCCCAGGCTCCGGGAGTTGCCGCCTCCGCAGTTGGTCGATGTGTCTCTGCAGAACCCGACCGTCCTCTGTTGACACCTCGTAGGTGGTTGGGCCCTTGACTCCAGTTACCTGGCCCCTGATCCAAGGGGGCCCCAACCCGTAGTTTCTGAGGAACACTGGATCCCCCAGAAAGAAACCCCTGGGAGCCTCCCACTGTTCGATCAGTCCCCTCGAGTTTGGAGCCCCGTCGGGGTGCAGCCGATCCAGCAGCGTTGTAGGGCACCGGCCATTAGCAGCTCGGCGGGGCTGTGACCTGTGACGGGGTTAGGCATTGTCCAGTAGGTCAGGAGGAATCGGGTGAGCTGGAACTCCCAGTCCCCTTCGGAGATCCTGATAAGGGCTTCCTTCGCCGTTCGCACCATCCGCATGGCCTGGCCATTGGTTGCAGGGTGGAAGGGCGCTGAGTGGATGTGCCTGATCAGGTTCCTCTGTAGGAACTCCTGGAATTCCGCAGATGTGAAGGCTGTCCCATTGTCTGAGACTATAGTGTCCAGCAGGCCGTGCGTGGCGAAGAGCTGGCGTAGGCATCAGATCACAGCCTTGGTGGAGGTTGTGGACACGGGGATAGGCATCAGATAACAGCCTTGGTGGAGGTTGTGGACACGGGGCTGACCTCTAGCCATTTGGAGTAGGAGTCAACCATGATTAGGAAAGTTTGTCCCTGGAATGGTCCGGCAAAATCGAGATGTAGCCGGGACCATGGTTTGCGGGTTGACTCCCAGGACTGTGAGGGTGCGCTTGGCGGGTTGGGCTGAACTTCCTGGCACGTCTGGCACCTCCGGACCCATTACTCGATCTCGGCATCCATTCCCGGCCACCACACGTAGCTCTGAGCCAGAGCCTTCATCCTCACAATGCTGGGGTGTGCCTCGTGGCCCACTGAAAAGTACTGGGTTCGCCGCATGGAGGACTCAGACAACGACATGCTGTAGCATACGTTTATTGTACTTCACATAGACAAAGACTAACTCTAACAGCCAACAGGGCCAACTATATACATATCCACCAGCCACCACCCCCACTCCCATTGGAGGGTTTAAATGTCCCGCCAAGGTGGCTATTGGTTGGGGCTGGGGAATCCAGGATCCGAAGTTTCCTTTGTTTTCGGATCCAAGCTCTGGCCTGTCCGCGGACCCCTGGAGGCGGTCCATGTCATAAATATAGTAGTTGAACCCATACAGTTGACTTACCTCATATGGGAGCTGGCTATGCCAGGTCTTGGTTCAAAAATGGAATTCATAGTGTGTGTGTTTTTTAATATTCTGTTCCCTTCATAATTAAATTTATTTTTATGTCTCAAAACTCTAGAAATTTCTACATGCTAGATCTTATATTCAGAATGCATCAATGTATATGTACTGGGAGACATATTGAAGGATTAGAGATAGCATTTCTATACATTCTCCTTTTTTTAAGCTAGAAGAATATCAGATGAGATGCTGTAGAGGGGGCTGCAGCACACATTTTGGTCGATCCATGTAGCTCCATGCCAACTTCCTAGAGCTCAGGAATTTTCTGGCCTGAATGGTTTCTTTAGCCCACTTTCATGGAATTTCTACACTTCTCTATACTGGGCATGTACATGCAACATTACATATATTGAAACTAATGTGTATAGAGGGGGAGGAGGCACAATGCTAAGGATGACATGAGTACAGTCATGAGCACAGTCACCTTGCATAGGAGGTGTACACTGATGAACCTCCTGATGGCACCTGGTATTTTTGGCCACTGTGTGACAGAGTGTTGGACTAGATGGGCCATTGGCCTAATCCAACATTGGCTTCTCTTATGTTCTTATGTGAGAGCTCCCTCCCTGTGATCAGGAAGGCAATCATGGGGACGGGAGCCTACATATGTACAAAGTGAGAGCCAGTTTGGTGTGGTTAGGAGCACGGACTCTAATCTGGGAGAACTGGGTTTGGTTCCTCACTGCTCTACATGCAGTTGCTGGTGTGACCTTGGGTCAGTCACAAGTTCTTTCAGAGCTGCTCTTGAAAGAGCAGTTCTTTCAGAGCTCTGTCAGCCCCACCTACCTCACAGGGTGTTTGTTGTGGGGAGGGGAAGGGAAATGAGATCGTAAGCCATTCTGAGACTCCTTCATGTAGTGATGGGTGGGGTATAAATCCAATCTGTTCTTCTTCTACACTTCCTATGTGTATAAACTCCATTCTTACATACTAGAGATTACCTTTAGCCCAGGGACTGTAACATCCATTGAGAAGGAACCATTGAGAAGGAACTATGTTTATATGCAAGTGGACCCAGGTTCAACCCCTGCTTCTGCAGTTAAAATCTCTGCCTGTCAGGTCCAGGAAAGCCACTGCTAGTCAGTGAAAACAATGGTCAGACCCAGCATAACATCCAGTCTGTGAAGGAACATTGGATTAGATGGACCATTGGTCAAACTCAGGACAAGATCTCATAACATCTTCAGTGTATGATGTGATTTCTAAAGTCCATCTAAAGTCTTCATCCCACTGTGAATTTCTGCTACATTAGCTGGATGAACCTGTAGCACATTGATGCCATGCTGTGCATCTTGTGCCACCAAACCTTTGGGGGGGGGGAGGAAAGGGAAACTGTGGCTGCTCTTTTCAGCAAACCCCCTTGTCTGCCAGAATATCTGGTCTTGGCTGTATATAGTGTATGTACAGACAAAGAAGGTGGGACTGCTTGGATTTTGTCTTCCAACATTATAGCAAACTATGCAGCTGTGAGCTGTTACTGAGTTCAATAGTGCAATATGCAAGTTACACACTTCAGTAATGCATGTCATACTCTAGAAAATGTCAATGAATATTCTGAAGAGAGAAAGATAAATTAACACTTGTGTCTTCTGCTGTCTGTTTGATGGGGGTATTACACAGTTCTGATTTGTTGCAGCTGCTGGTATTTGGTGTCAGCATAGTCTGTACTACATTATACTATATTCCATTCCAAGCCAGTATTTTTCCACTTTATTATCATTTTTCACTGCGAATACTCACACCTTTAAAAATTACTGTAATTGCAAATCTATAATTCATCTTAAAGTATATTCTCATGACAATATGAAATTATCTTTTTATAGGAAGCCATTCAGGTGCTGGTACAATTGTTATCACCATTGTTCCTATACTCAGAAAATCATGTTATACATGTCATCACAGTTACCAGGTTTTGCTTTGTCTCTTTACTATCACTAAGAAGGAGATCAAGTGGTGCCTTTAGCTACCTGGATCAGCTCATTTCTAACTTTCCCACAGCCCCAGGAACTTCACTGATGGATTTGCTTCAGCTTTTACGCAAGAATTCTCCTTGCCAGTTGTCTGTGGTAATCCCAGATCTGAGACTAGATTTCCACAGTTATCCCGGAAGGGGTGATTTGGCTTTCTTTGGGCTCTGAAGGTTAGGATTCCTCCCCCAAGCTGTGGGTGGTGGTACTGGCAGGGTCTCTTGACTCAGGTTTTGGTTTTGAATAATTCTGACAAAGCTATTCACAATACACACTACATCTCCTACCATATCTTCACTTCAGAGCATGCTACAATTTCATGGTGTGTATTAAAATATAAAAGTTTACTATAAACCTAACATGGGAAAAAGGTACACAGGATATAAAATAACAAAGAGCTAACATGTCTACATCCTTGCAGCTAAAAGGTACAACGGGAAGAGCCGAATGGCGTCTCCTTCTCTAGTCAGAACAAAGAACGGGAGGAGAAACTAATATGCTAAGTTAGAGGTAAAATGAGTATTCTATGGTTTATAAAAAGAATTTTGGAAATTTGATAAGGGTTAATTGAGAAAAGATGAAAAATTAGGAAAATTTAATAATAATAATAATTGTTTCATTTTGCTGAAATGTTTTTATGAATTATAGACAGATAAAAAAGAATCATTTGAATTTAATCTCCTATAGAGTTTGATTGTTGGATTAATTGTAACTAGGATTAATGTAAAGAGAGATTTAAGATGTGGTTAGAAATACACTTAGAAATGTGATCTGAGATGATGTCGGGGAAGGTGGAAGTATTTAGCCATGTTAGTCATGTTAGAATTTGTGTTAAGATACGATATGGCAGTCTTTCTTTTTGTGTATTTGTTGATGTTTATGTATTGTTGTTGTTTGTCTCTTTTTGTATTGCAAAATTAATAAAAATATTGGGTAAAAAAAGGCATCTCCATTGTTATGTACTGAGCCTGAACTTTACTTACCAACGGATGTAGCTTGGAGATGCATAACAATAGCTGGCTAGGATCCTAGAATGGACCAGTAGGGAAACAAGGATCCTAGAGTAAACCAATTGAGAAACAACGTAATGTAAATAGCCTATCGTTGGGAGTGGGGTGTGTTTGGGGTGTAACCTTTTGCATGCTTAAATACCCGGCTTCGGCCAGGGATTTCCCGTCTTCTTTCTACTTGCTGAATCACTAATAAACTATTAGCTGATCACTGTTCGCGTCTGAACCCAGTATATTTCATCCATATTTTACACAGGTACACACTGTTGTGTTTTCTTCAGCAAAACACAAGAAGTATTTTAAAAGTTGTACGTTCTTAGAAATCTATGTCACACATCCAGTGCCTGAAGTGGGGAACAAAAGCTGAAGACAACCAGTGTGATGCAGTGGCTAGAATGTCAGACTAGAATCTAGCTTGCTGTGTGCCCTTAGGTCAGTCACACGTACTCAAACTAACCCACCTCACAAGGTTATTGTGAGGACAAAATGGAGGGGCCCGAAGTAAAGCTGCTTGAGAAAGATGGGGCATAAATTAAATAAATATATAAATGGATAATAAAAGATGCAGGGGTTTCCGGACCCTCATGGGTAAAAAGTCACCAGGAACCTCAGGGCTACAGTGAGGAGGGGACTAGTTGAGGTCACCCTTCCTCCCCTTTTCATCAGCTGACTGTTAGCTGGATACAACCACTACTCCTGTTAGAAGGCCACAGACACTTTTTATTTGAAGAGTTTCTAATATGTCAGCTGTATTTCAATCTATAATAAGTATAGAAATGCATAACACAGGTAAATGACACTCTATATGAAGAGAATAGTCCAATTCTACAGTGTCAGTCTTCAGGTATGTGAGAAGAAACAGACTTGAAAAGAAAGAAAACATCTGAAGGCAATTTTTTTATCTGAGTAGACCTTAAAGGAAGGGGGGGGGAGAGAAAAAGTGGTTTTAAGGAAAGTGTCTTAGATGAACAATACATCAGAAATTGCAAATTGAAGACTCAAGTTTCAAAGCCCCTTTCCTTTGAGAACTTTATTCTGAAATTACAGTGAACTTTTATGCAGTTTTCCCTTTCTGAGGTTCTTTTTGAAGTTCCCCTTTTAGTGGCTGTTCTGCATCTGGACTGAGGTTTTGCACATTTATATATCCAAAGGAAAATCCTCTCACGTCTAAAAGTAAATGACATTGCTTCAGAAGACTACTGCTTCTCATGGAAATAATTTTAAAATCTGCTTTTGATCTTCCAGAAAACCTGAAGAATTAATATTCTTCTTTAAATCATAAAAACCATTACATGTCCCCCCTGCTTTGACTATTATACAAGAAAATAAATTATTATTTGACTACAGCCCTTTGAGAGAATGATAATGCACTGTTATATTTTATCCACCAACAAATGACAGTAGAAGAAAATATTAGCATAATAAAATGATACATTTAATTTCCCAGCAAAATTTAATTGGTACTTCCCAAAAAGTACAACATTTGTTGCTCTAATTTTAGAAATGATGGTGTTTTGTTTTTTGTTTTGCTGAATAAAAACAACTAAAGGTGCAATCTAGGCAATGCTTAGCACCATTAAGTCTACTGATTATAGTGTTGGAGACCAGGTGAAGCAAATACTGAATACTCAGGACTGAAATAAGTGAGCTTTAAAGCAGCGAGGTATTCAGCTTTGGCTGGATCATATCCAGTATTTCTGAATATCTGCACATACAAAAACAGTTCAAATAATGATAAATGATGTTGTTCCTCTATTATATTAGGTGGCATTGTAGAAGATTTTGGGAGCAACATTAAGCAGGTCTGCTTAGAAATAAGTCATATTATATTCAGTGGGGTTTCATCCCAGGAAAGGGTTTTTTGGATTGCAATAGTGGTAAATGGGGTTGCGAAGCGTCGGACTCGACTGTGCGACTGAACAACAACAACAACTGGTAAATGGGGTTCCAAGAATCCCAGAAATAGCCAGGAATATCCAGGAACACTCAGAGTGCCATTTTAAGGCTCCCATGTCTGTTTTCTTATGTTCTTCAATTTCACAGGACTCCTGGGTAGCAGACAGGGGGTGATGCAAGCATCTCTCCCAGTCAATGAGGCAGACGAGAGGGGGAGCACTTGAACTGTCTGCTCAATCATGACAATTCTCTCATCTCTCCATGGATCTCTAAACATGGGCAACGAAGTCGAACGGCATGAAGCTCGACTCCATTTCATACTTAGATCTTTTGGAGTACTGCCGCTCTGAAGAAGATTTGGGTTTTGGTTGGCTCTGGTCTCCGGTTTGGAGTGCTGCTTGCCGGGGAAGACCATCTTGTTCCTGTCTGCTGGACATCTTCAGACTGGTTTTCTAATTTCTGACTTTGTTTTAAAATATTAGTTCAAGTTTTTTCTGGTTTTGTGTGTGTGCGTGCGTGTTTTTCCTTTGGGAATGTAGTTGGGGGGGATTTTCCTTTCAGCTTTTTTAAAAATAGTTTTTCTTGGATTTTTGTGTGGTGTTAAAAGGGTTTTCTTACTTGTTTTTGAATTTCAAGCAATTTGCATTTTCTCTGTTTCTAAAAGCTTATTTTTTAACTTTTAAGGGGTTTCTGTCTTTTTTTTTGGGGGGGGAAGGTATTTTCTAGGTCACTGTTTTTAAAAATATCTTTTTTCTTTCTGCTGGTTCTGATTTTGCTGTTATTCTGTAGTTGTTTTAAAGACCTTTCTGGGGGGCAGGATTGTGTGTGTGGGGGTAACATTAATTTGTATGTGAGTGTCTTGCCAGGTCTAGCTAGCTGCCTTGGTATTAGCTTGTCGGGTTGGTTTGTCTTGGATTCTTTGATTTGACATTGTTGAGTCTGTTAGCATTTGGTGGTATTTGGTCAATGGTTTAACTATTGACTTCTTTGCCCTATAGAATGCATAACACCTTTTTGCTCATAGGACACAATGGAAACAAGTAGGATGGCTGGGCCACTTTATTCAGGGGCCCATAAAATTAGACTCCTTGATCCAGTCTGCTTGAAACAAAGAAGGTCTTTCGTAGACAGGCATCACTATGTTCCCTGCAATTTCAGTGTCATTTGCTTTAAAAAGTAGACACTTCACACACATGAAACAGTAACCCATGGGGAATAATGGACCCCCCAAAATTCAGAATTGTGTGTGTGGGGGGGAGAAATGCCAGAATAGTACTAGAGAATATGAATAACCCAGAATACTGTTATTTGTGTTCCCAAAACAAAATCCAAAAAAACCTTGTTTTTAAAGTGTACATTCCTAAAAATAATGAGAATCTTCTGTTCAGGTGGTAGGGAAGGAAATGTTGGCCAAGTGGGTCAATCAGTGTGTCAGAGAGGAACAGGGTCATTGTATAAACTTTCATAACAAAATACATCATAACACATATAACATAATAAAATATGCTATCTGTGTGTTGATGCTGAGGTTATATGCAATGGGTTGGATCCAAAGTTGCTCTTCCACTGACACTTAAACTAGCAGATTGGCACTTCTGTTGGCAAAACAGTTGGCATTTCTTGTGTATTAAAACCATCACTGTAAACAAACTTAGGTTCCACTTGCCAACAGGCCTGGAGAAAAATGCCCTGTCCCTTTAATAGCAGCTCAATGTGTGGAAATGGGCAGCTGAGGCTTTTCATGGGATGGAGGTAAACAACATCACCTGATAAATAACCCCTCATTTTGCTTCTATTAAAGGGACAAGGTTTTTTTTCTCCATGTGGTTAGCAACCTTAATCATAAGACATCACAGAAATTTATCTTTCTTAGAAACCATCAGATTAAAAGGCATTAATTAAAAGTCATAATTAAAAACATGTCATTCTTTGTCAGAGGCACTGTTTTCACCCTCCCTCCTCCCATTCAAGAGTACTTATTATGGTAAGGATAATTGTTACAAAGTAAAACAAAATTAAAGAAATGCTTGGAAAATGTGCTGGCATCCTGTATCTCACCCTATATTTTATTGCATGCTGTGGCAGGAGAATCAAGGAGCACTATAAAAAGAAACGAGTTTCCTGCAAATGGTTTGGTAGGAGGGCAGATGGCCTTCCAGGGTGACCTTTGACCAGCACAATTAGCATCCAGTGGAGCTAAGCAGCTCCACCTCATTAGCCACAGCCAGATGTTTGGTGCTTCTTGATCACTGCTGCTAAGTGGCACTTTCTGCCATCCAGAAAACAACAACAGACATAAATATGTGGCATGAAAGTTCATTCCATTTTTAAGCAATGCTGCCATTATTGCTCCCAACTAGCCAGTTTTAAACCACCCAAGTTGTTTCTTTCTGTCATCCTCAAAGTGGTGCAATGGCTATTTCATATTTATAGGGCCCCAGTCCAAAGTTTCCTGGAAACACCTGATGCTCAAGTTCTCATAATGAGGCTATGTGCATGTTGCCCTCCATTTCTCCCTTCTTCCTTATATAGCCCTCCCAATGTACATGGCATTTGACAGAGTAACATAAACAAACACTATTCTTTATGTAAAAAATTGCCTTTTAGGCATAGAGCATGTGTGGTAGAAGACAGCAGAGGGAGGTGTTGAAACAAAACAGTAGAGGTGGGTAAGGCATAGCAGAAGCAAGTCCACCTAGGGGTTGATATGAACTACTGATGTTACATCTATGGGACTGGCTAGGCTAACCCTTTGTCTTCTCAGTAATTATGTGTATCCAGAAGAGCCTTCACACGCACACTGTAGCAGCAGCTCTGGGGTTTTTTATCACTGTATTTTTAAAAAGTTGACAAATTAATTAATGGAACACATTACCCTACCTTTTCCTAAATTCAAGGTGGCAGATGACAATGTTGAAATGCAAAAGCCAACATTCACAATTTTAAAAACAAAAACTTTATAACAGAGAATTTCGAGGGATGAAGAATAATAACATTAGTACAGCATGTCTCAACAATGGAAGGTTCTTTAGAATAAGGAAATGTTGCATCCTTTCTCAAAATAAATTAGACCAATGGGTGTGGCAGAGGTAACAACCAGCCCAGCTAGGGTAGCAGGGGGAGTTTTGTTCCTTCTACCTTCCAGAACATCCATTTTGCCCCTGTTGTCTTTTTCTGGCCATCTGTCATCATAATATCTAGTTACAACATATCTCCAGGCAAGTGAGCCAACATTATTTGGGAAGAGATGTTCCATGAATAGGTGACATTTTAGTCAAGAGGCACTCATCAGGGCATTTTCCGCTGCTTGAACTGCAATGTAAATAAACCACCTGTCTTAGCCATTCACTTGAATCAGTTGCCTCAAAATCTTAAATTTGGCACAGCAAAATTCTATTCATCATTATAAATTTCCATTTTGTACAAATTATATTTGGTATAATTTCATTACAATTTTTTTATGTCCTGGAGAAATTTTAGACTCACAGATATTCTATGAAGGACATTTGTTTGTAATAAATCATTATTCCAATGATGTTTTAAAAATGTATTTTTTCCCATTGAATTTAAGATGTACTCAGTGGTTTTAGTTGTATGCTAATGATTCTAAGGAAAGAAAGCAGCATTAACATAATCCAGTTTTTAATTAAAAGAATAATACTGGTAATAATCCTGTAATTTGGAAGAAACACATAAATCACATCTGCATAATGTACTAGGCATTTCACTGTGCACTTTCAGCTTAATGGTTTTCAGATAATGATTCTGCTATTGGCAATAATAGCAAATTCATCTCATTCATAAATACTCATGTCTAGTGAAAGGGTTAACTCAAGGCTGATAACTGACTGACACTGATTATTTCAGTGGATTATTTCAGTGCAGAGAGGCATTTAATGTAAGTGGACTGGATTTCCTTTTTTCAAGGTAGGTTACTATATAAGCATCTCAGTCCCAAACTTTGAAGGATGTTGGTCTTTGTGGGAAATACTTCTGGAAACAATGTCAAATCAAAGAATCCATGACAAACCAACCTGGCAAGCTAGTACCAAGGCAGCTTGCTGGACCTGGCAAGACACTCACACACAAATTAATGTTACCCCCCCACACACACAATCCTGCCCCCCAGAAAGGTCTTTAAAACAACTACAGAATAACACTGTGTAGTCCTTGGTCCTGCCTCTTCTCACAGAGATGTCTTCCCTATACAGGGTCCTTCAAACCATTTGTCCTCTCTCTCAGGCCTGACTCCCTTGAGAATGACATGTACTACTTTCCCTAAACTATTCTTACACAGGAGATGCATTTGATTCAGAGGATTAAAACATGCAAGAAAAAAGGACTCTCAATTTTTTTTTCCTGGTCTGTGAAAGTGATTATCTTTCAATGCTGCGTTTTGTGCTCCTATAAAGCTGGAAGAATCAAATTGATACACATTAGCAGCCTTCTTCTTTAATTTTTATCTTGCACCTGTGGAGAAAAGCAGAATATTCCCAGGCTTTTCCAAAGGGCATCTGGAAGGGCTGGTTGGTTTGACTCTGAATCTCAGATGAACACTACACTTGTATTTTTTTTTTAATCATAAGACATTAATGCAGATTAGCAGAGCTTTGCAAATATTGCTGCAGAAGATAACAGCTTGTCTCATCATTTTAGCATATTTGTCTGCTCATTTAACAAGTTCATCCATCTCTAACTCTGGCAAGCTTTACTTACAACCTCCAAATATCAATGTGTTAGATATTTGGAACCCAGATACAATTCATTACAGCTCATGTATTAAAATCACAATACAGTCGTATATCAAACCAAGAATATTAGAGATATGACTTGGCTGCTGACTTTCTCAGGGTTTCTTCAACTCTCACTCTTGCCACACATTCAAGGTGCTATATTGATAGTTGCAAATATAGGATAGTAGATTTTATGGTAGTTCCAAGCTCCTGGCGGCCCAGCAATGCCACAGGTTGCCGGGGGCTGCTTTGCTGCCCTGAGGAAGCTGGGCAGCAACAGAGCCACAATGCCTGGCGTCGTGACGTAGGAAGGGGGCAGAGCCAGCCTGGATAAATGGCCAGGCTCCGCTCCTACCCGAAGTCAGTTGCTCCGATGTGCTCAAGCCGGTAACAGCTTGGAGCATGCAGGGAGTGAAGGCTAGGGCCTTTGAGGTGGGCCCAGGAAGCAGCAGGCTGCGGCGGCAGTGGCCAGAATATTGGGGTCGTGGCGGCGGCAAGAATGTTGGGGCCACGGCGGCGGCCTGGGCATCAGGCTGCAGCAGCAGCCAGAACATCAGGGCCATGTTTGCGGCTGGAGTGTCAGGGCCGCGGCAGCAGCTTCATCCTTGGGACCGCGGCTGCGGTCTGATCTGCAGGATTGGGAGACTTGCGGCTGCAGGGCAGCTCGCCGTGGTGCCTCACCATCTTAATTAAAAAGAAAAGAAAAGAAAAATACGCGCACACACACAAAAACGCACCCCCGTTTAGGCTGGGGGGGAACATTAGAGGGTGTGGGTGGCTGCAGTTGGTGAGGCTGCTTAGTGCCACCCCCCCTCATAAGTTTTCCCCACAGTACGGTGACCTGCTCGTCAGGGCCTTGCTCTTGGCCCCCTCCCCTCTATATCTGCATTTTGGCACCGGGGTCTGGGTGGCTCATAACTATCCCCACCCCTCCTGTTTAATTGGGGGGGGGGGGTTCCGGTTATTGGGCCAGGGTTCATAGGCCTTCCTTGCAACCTGCCTCTCCAGTGGTGGCCATTTTGTGATGGTGCCCAATGGTGAGTGGCAGGAGCCATTTTGTTGTGCAGAGCCACTTTTTGTGAAGAGTGGCCATTTTATATTGTAATTAAAAATAAATACGGGGGGAGGAACATGGGTAAACACTTTACCTCTTGCTTTTGGTACAGAAGTGATGCTGGTTCCAGCCAAGTGTTCTTGGTCAGGGGACTGGAAACAGGGTAGGGCTGCCTTGCTCATTCCATGTTACATGGTGGGCAGCTAGGCCCCTGATTTCTGTAGACCAGTGTGGTATAGCTGTTGAGTGTGTAGTCTCTAACTTGGGAGAACCGGGATTGATTCCCTGCTCCTCCACTTGCAGCTGCTGGATGACCTTGGGCAAGCAATGGTTCTGACAGAGCTGTTCTTTAAAGAGTAGTTCGCAAAAGAGCTCTCTCAGCCCCACCTACTTTGCGAGGTGTCTGTTGTGGGGAGAAGAATGGAAAGGAGTTTGTGGGACAGTTTAAGGCTCCGAGGGAGGGGTAGGGTATACATCCTATCTCCTCCTTCCTCCCTCCATGGCATGGCTTTTAAGGTAGGATTTATAAGGGAACTAATCTATGCAATAACTGCCTTGAGTGCATTTTGGGGAAGAGAGGTGGCTCAGTGAGAGACCATCTGCTTGGCATGCAGATGGTCCCAGGTTTAATCCCCAGCATCGTTAGTTAAAGGATTTGGCAGTAGGTGATATGAAAGACCTCTGCCTAAGACCTGGATAGCCTTTGCCAGTCTGAGTAGGCAATACTCATTTTATCAAGCTTTAAAGCATACAGCACTATTGAGGGGGGCTATTCCTTAGGAAGAATAACAACGATTACCTACTTATAGCAGCAGGGCTTCTTTACATGTGAGGCTGTAGACAGGGATTTCTATTCAAAATAGCATATTACATGGCTTTTTTCTGAGAAAGACAGTATAAATTGCCAGTTCTCCAGATAACAATATTTGCCCCTAAGGCAAAAGGATGTATTTCCGAGTAGTGATTAAGAGCAGCAGACTCTAATCTGGGGAACCAGGTTTGATTCCACTACTCCACATGAGGCCAGCTGGGTGGCCTTGGGTCAGTCACAGTTCTCTTGGAGCTGTTCTCTCAGGAGCATTTCTCTCAAAGCCCTCTCGGCCCCACCTACATAACAGAGTGTCTTTTCTGGGGAGAGGAAGGTAACAGGATTGTACGCCACTCTGAGTGAGAAGTAGGGTATAAATCTGGTCTCTTCTTCTTGGAAGCCCTTTGAAGCCTTTAATGGTATCTAGCTGTAAATTACAAATAGAAATAGAATTTGAGATGGGAGTGCACCAATGAGAACAGCTACATGAAACTGGGTAGCTTAATTGGGCACTTAGAGTGTGGGGGTGAAATCAAGTGTAATCCGAATGGAAAACAACTGAACTTCTAATGGTTTCCTTCTGTGAAGGAATCCTTATCAGCAACATGTGACTTTGACAGTGTGAATGCACGCTGAGTTGGCAAATTGGGTTAGTCTTTGTCACATGTTAGGATTCATGCTATCCATTGCAATACTTCATTAGTACCTTATGTTTTCTTTTTTAGCAGGGATATGGTGTGACTTCCAATCTGATGCTGTGATCTGGGAATCTGACAGCTGGCACGTTGTTACATGTCATTGGTTTGGTCCTAATGAGCATTCTTCACAGGTTTTATAGTGCATTTGTCTTTAAGGGGAGGTCCAGTGAGTTGCCAGGGCCTAGATGAGTGGCGTTGGTTATGACAGGCTATGGGAGGTGCCGCCTGGGATGTGGCAGTGCAGCCAGGGCAATAGTAAATGAGGCAGATGGCTTCCAGGGAGGTTCCAGTGGGGCAGGGGTTAAGCAGGACCCATCAGAGGATCAGCAGGGCTTGGGAGGCCCATGCACTTGGGAGGAATGAAACTACTTCTAGACCTGACAGCCCAGCCTTACTTGCATATAGGTAAATAGGTGCCACTGGAGCCATCTTTGCATTATGGTGAGTGAGCATACAGCCTGCAAGTACATGCATACATCAGATGGTAAGAAGGAGCCAATGCACATTTCTGTGTGCTTGTCCCGGTCTTTAGGATAGGAACCCAGTTTCTATTAAGAAATGATAGGTACTGTGCACTCTTCAGGGTAAGGTTTTTTAGAATAAATAAATAAATAAAATACCTAACAAACAAACAAAATTAAATTATACAGGTTTTTAAAGTGGCACCACAATGTAAATTGGCAATATCACAATTTTAAAGCCGAACTCACCCATTGGCTATGATGGTTCGTTGTGGTTATTAAAGAGCTGGATAAATTGAATACCTAGAAGCATTTCAAAATACCTTATTGGGGTGGTCCCTTGACTTTTAAAGCAATGGATGTCTCCCTGTTCAGGCCTGCTTGCCTATTTGATATTGTCTCATTCCTTTTTAATTAGTTAGGCACACTGAATCCAGTGGAAAATATAATCTATAAGTGTTCCCTCAACTCTAATCAATGATATGTAGTGTATACTGGCATAGACTGCAGTCCTGGTCTGTATAAACTTTATAAAAATGCCCTCCCAAGCAACTGTTTTACATAGTTTGCAGAATTAAGGAAGTGTGAGAACCTTCTTCCAGTTACTGAAACCTGAAACTGTAAATTCAACCTTCTTTCCTCTGTCAATCACTAACTCAAGACTTCTAACGGTTCCACCCAACACCCCTGCAGGCTTTTAAAGTAAGGACTCTTCAGCCCTGCTTACTGCTAATTCTGTTTTAGCCAACTGAATAGAGAATTCACCCTTGGAAGATTTATGAAAGGATTCACACTTTTAACCTCAATTCCTTTTTTTTTCCCAAAGAAAATTTACACCTGAAAAACATGTGACAGAATTCACACCAACCTATAATGCTGATTGGAGGAGCATGATGAATTATTGATAAGGCACCTCTCCTTTTTGTACCACCATGGCTATGGGCCTGCTCCTCGACCTGATGTGCCCCAGTTCATTTTCACCCAGCTGTATCATCAACATGTCTGGTGACTGGTTATGCCAAAGGCAATACAATATGTAAGGAAGAGACTAGCTCTGCCGCAAAAGTGCAACCCTGAAGAACTAAGCGAAGGCTAGAGTGGGAGGCCTGACCTTGTAAGCTGTTACAGAAATGGCTGTTTTGCATCTCACTACAGAGCTATACAGCTAAAATATCTTAATCAACAGCTGGACTGGATAGAGCAGACGTTCCCAAACATATTTGGCCTACTGCCCTCTTTTCAGAAAAAAAAATTACTCAGCACACCCCTGGAAATCTACCTTCAAGAAGTGGAAAAAAAGATGCAGTGACAAATTTGCACTTAGTGAAGAAAGATGTTGTTGTAAATAAGGCACTTTGAAGCAGAAAATCATAGAAGTATTTTATACAATCAACCATAGTAACATTTGCATACGCACAGGAAATTAAGATAATGAAGGATAATATTCAAATAAAAATCACAAATAACATTACAAATAATCCTAATTGGAGGAACCTGGTGCGCTGCTATCAATTTATTAATGTTTGGCTCTATTTTTGTAAGTAGCAATCTTAAATCACCACGATTAGCTATTTGCAGTCAGTTTCTTTTTTTTAGTTAACAGAATTGTGACCACACTGAACCCACATTCCAATAAATATGTTGAAGGAAATGCAATTAGAAACTTTTGTACTACATCTCATTATTCAGGATAAAGTGTAGGTATGTGCTTTTGCACCCAGAACTGCTGGTAGCCATCTTTGAATTTAAATTTCAGTTACTCATTTGTTGTTACTTCTATAAGTTCTTCTTGTAATTATGGAGATTCTTCTGTGTCTGTACTTGAAAAAGGGTCCAAAACCCAGTCGGGCATGTTCATTGTAAGAATATCTTCAAATAGTTGATTAAAGTCAGAATAGAGAGCCTCCAAGTGCTGACAATAGGTAAGCAAGCCTTCATCATGTTTTTCTACTGTTGATAAATTTGGAAACTGGCTGAATTCCCCTCGTTCTAAATTCAAGTTCAAGTTGGATCGTAAAGCATCATCTTTGTTTTCTAGGAACTCTAGCACTGAGTCAAAGAGCTTATAAAACTGATTCAAACAGGCACCTTTTGATAGCCAACAGACTTCTGTATGAAGCAGCAAGTGATTGTATTCTTAATCATTTTCAGTAAAAAGACGTCCAAACAATCTGTCATTCACTGAATTGCTTCTGATTTTGTTGACCACTTTAATGACATAATATAATGACCTATGTAGGCATTCACTCAGATTTTTGGCAACTAGATGTTGACGATGAATGACACAGTGTACAGTGATAACATTTGGAACCACTTTTTTTAATCACTGGAGCATAATCAGTAGCAATTGGCAATATATTACTCAGGGGAATTTCTTTTTCTTTAAAAAGCTGTTCCAATGCATGAAATATCGATTTTCCTTTGGTATCAATTTGCAAATTTTTAGCTAATAATAATTCTTGGCAATTTTTCCCCTCTTTTATGAATCACACATATGCTAAAAGAAAGGCTTCATTTCCTGGCAAATTTGACTCATCAAGCCGTATAGAGAACTGGGATGTTTTTAAATACTCACATAATGAATCTTCAACACCTTGAGCCATTTCATCAATTTTCCATTGAACTATATTATTGCTCAAATAAATTTTCTTGGTAATATAAGATGCTGGCTTGTGTAGCATGGTGCGCATTACCTCACTTATAGTATAGAATTAATAGATTGTGGTTTTCCCGATTTAGTAACCAGTAATGAAATGTTGTAAGAAGCACGCAGCCCATTGTCATCTTTTGCCAATGTCGGGTGTCTCAAAAAGTTTTCTTTAAATGCTTGAAAATAAGATAAATCCTTATCTTTCTTATCAGCATGAACTTTTGTCAAATGTTCTTGTAGTCCTGAAGGCTTCATAGCTTCTTTTGGTAAAACGTTTTGGCAAATCAGGCACATTGGTAATATACTGTTTGTAGGCGACTGAATAAAGCCATAGTTCAAATATTGAATACTATATTGTCTACATGTTTTCTTAGGTTCAGCCATGATATTATCTGTAAAAATTAAAATTTCTGTGTTTATATATAAAACAATTAACATTACCGGCAGCAGGGCGTAAGTTATAGTTCTTCCCACCACTGGGGAATAACCCCCCCCCACACACACACACATGAATTGTTGGGGGGAAAGCCAGCTTTAAATTATCTGGAAATCATTACTGCCTTGCACCCCCACCTCCACACTAGGTGTAAGGCAGCTTACATAGTACAATCCAAAGAGCAATCCAATATCCCCTCCCCGCACATGAATAGTTGAGAAAAAGCCAGCTTTGCAATTTCTTTAACCTTGAAATCATTATTTAGCAGAGCATGAATTCAAACCCAGATCTCCCAGACCCTTGTCTGACACTTAAACACTGTACCACACTGACCAGATGGCTGTCCCAAATAGAAAGAGAAGGTTCTCAAGAACTTCCACTTTAACTTCTGGCTTCCCAGTGTCCTCTTTCTGCAGAGTTCTGCTTCAAAGCATGCAACCAAGTCTCAGTGAATCTGAGCCCAAGTGCAAGGGAGAGTTCGCAATCCTTGGCTTCTCCCCTTCACAAATCACAATGGAAAACCACAACAGAACAACACCAGAGCACTATCAGGGACAACAAATGTACAACACTGAACCCACAAACAGCAGCTGCCGCCCCCCCCCAGCTAAACAAAACACACAAAGGAAACAGCAGTACAGTTTCAAGAAATATATTTAAAAACCAACCAGAAAATTTCAATATTTAAACAACCACCAATAACAAAAGCTGAATCACAAAATTAAAAAATGAGCAAAACCCGCCACCACACCAATAAGCAACTACTATAGTTAATTAAAACAAAGCAAAGCAATCCAACAGAAATACTTTTAAATGCAAGCCAAATAGCCCCAGAAAAGGATCCACCTCAAGCCCATCCTGGCCTACTCCCTCAAAGGAGCAAGGAAGGGCCTGCCTGGCCAGCCCCAAGTAGGTGTTGCACAGCCAAGCTGTGCCACTAAGCAAGGTAAGGCCAGGCTGGGCAGGGCCCTCCCTCAACATGCTGGGCCAGATGTGATGAAGTTGGGCCTGGCTGTCCCTCACTGAGTCAGTTAAGCCCAGGCTGGGCGCAGTGAAGGATGGGCTGGGTATGTTCCTTGTTGGGCAGAGTGAGTCCAGTCATGTCCCTAGTTGTGCCAAGAAAGGTCAAGTACATCCTTTGATGAGTGCAAGAAGGCTGGGACAGACACATCCTTTGTCATGCCAGTTTTTCTTGGAGGTCTCCCATCCATTTACTAGCCAGGGCTGGCCCTGCTTAACTTCTGAGATATGATGAGTTTGGTCTAGCCTGAGCTATCGAGGTCAGGGCTGCTTTGCACTACAGGAGTTTAAACTGGATAGACGTTTTGCTCCACAAATTCCAAACCCTGAGTGTTTTAGGTCATGCACCAAGCCTAGCAGTGGTTGGCAAAAGACTGAGGTGAGTGTCAGGCAGGGTGGAGGGAGATCCATGCCAGTTGCTACTAAAATCTCTTGAAAGTCTGAATTAAGAAGAAGAAGAAAAATCCTTCCTTAGTAATACCATTGCCCACATTATGAAATAATTAATAACACACAGTTGGAACAGAATAATTTCATTTAAAGGTACTATTATAGGTTGCATAAGTCTGAGCTTCTGAAGGAAGGAAAAGAAAACCAAATGCTGCTACCACTTCCTATGGCAGTGAATTCCACATATTAATTACTCTTTGGGTGAAGACATACTTCCTTTTATCTGTTCTAAGCTTAATGCTCATGAATTTCATTGAATGTCCACAGGTTCATTGATTGTGAGAAAGGGAGAAAAGTGCTTCTTTCTTTGCCTTCTCTATCCCATGCATAATTTTGTAAACCTCTGTAATGTCACCCCTCAGTCATTGTTTCTTCAAGTTAAAGAACCCTAACCTTTTAAACCTTCTTCATAGGGAAGGTGTTCAATCCCCTTAATAATTTTAGTTGGACTTTTCTGCACCTTTTCCAATGCTATAATATCCTTTTTGAGGTGCAGTGACTTGAACTGTACACAGTCTTCCAAATGAGGCCGCACCATAGGTTTATACAGGGGCAAACTTTATTCAATAAAACAGGGACTCAAATTTATTCAGTGATTTGTGTTTCATGCTGCAATCTTTGAAACATCATGATTTGTTGAAATAATTAATTAGGGGAGGGGCTGTGGCTCAGTCATAGAGCATCTGCTTGGCATGCAGAAGGTCCTCAGTTCAACCCCCAGAATCTCCAGTTAAAAAGGTCAGTCAACAGGTCAGGGGTGGCCAAACTTGCTTAATGTAAGAGCCACATAGAAGAAGCATCAGATGTCTGATAGCCACAAGACATGAACAAATATTACGCACATAGTTTTATTGGAAAATATGCACATTTGCTTTTTATTAACATTTACATTAAATAAAACTGCAAGAAATAAAAACAGAAGAGGTTAAAACAGATATTGATAATGATATTTAAAGAGACACATACTTTCTTCAAGCTGGCTGGGAGGGGGGGCTTTGAGAATGCATTTAACGTTAAAGTTGCTTGCTTGCTTTCTCTGCTCCCCACCCCCTCCTCAAGCCTACCCAGGAAGGGGAACATTGGCTAGGGAAGGGAAGACCAGTTGGGGGGGGTATGCCTGCCCTTCACTTCCCCAGGCTCCCTACTGGGAGCCACACAATATGTGTAAAAGAGCCACATGTGGCTCCTGAGCCACAGTTTGGCCACCCCTGCTATAGGTGATATGAAAGACCTCCATCTGAAACCCTGGAGAGCCACTGCCGGTCTGAGTAGGCAATACTGACTTTGATGGGCCGAAGGTCTGATTCAGTATAAGGCAGTTTCATGTGTTCAGAATCTCTATTTCATCATTAGATTCATCAAATTGTCCTTCTACAACTTCTTGATGCTGCTGAATGTCTGAGTCAGTGATTGCCCTCCCCTTGTTCCCATTTTCTCCACTGAGTTCAGAGAAAGGGACAACTCTTTGAAATTGGTGTACATTTGTATATCAGTTAATCAAAGAACTAAATGAAATAAAACTGTCTTTGTTAATGACTTTTTATGTCCATTTTTCTTACACCTGTCTGTCTTAGAGTTCACAGAGGTCAGCAGAAGGTAACAGGGAGGAGAGGGGCTAATCAAACTAAAATAGACATTGTTGTTAACCTGCATTATTTTCAAGCCAAGGAAGCTCTGTTTTTGTTGATGATTTGTTGTTGTTCAGTCGCACAGTCAAGTCCGACTCTTCGCGACCCCATGGATCATCTCCCGCCAGGCCCTCCTGTCTTCCGCCGTCCTCTGAAGTTGGCTCAATTTCATGTTCGTTGCATCGATGACACTGTCTAACCATCTCATCCTTTGCCGTCCCCATCTTCTTTGACCTTCAATCTTTCCCAGCATCAGGGTCTTCTCCAGGGAGTGTTGATGATAGTGTCTTTAATTAAAGGCCTTAAATTACTTAAATATATCTAGCCAATTCATCAAGGCTAATTTTCTGTATCTTAGTCTCTATGACCACCAAAATGAAGTCTACATTGTTGGGTAGGGGAAATTAAAATAGGATATAAATAATCCTTAATTCTAAATTTCCAATATTTTAAAGTAATGAGGAAAATACAAGGCATATAGTTCCCAATGAAGTGTGAACATGTTTAATTTAGTTATGCATCACCACAACAAGGTTGCGTTATGAATATATTTTCAAATATATAACCTTATTTCTTTGCATGATTAATAGCAAATGTTTGCTTAAACCTGAACATATTTACTAGCAAGCATCAAAACTAAGGCCTTGCAAAATTAGAAAGGGAATTTAATAGCCAGGAAATGTATATTAATAAAGATATTCAACTGATTTTTTCTATATAGTCGTCACCAGATGATGTAAGTCCAAAGTTTTTAAATTGACTTTACCAAACTTTCCAGCTATTTCTGAAATGATTTTTTCTCTCTCACTGAAGTACTCACAGTCTCGTATAGAAAAATTCAGGTCGGTACTCATGTTGGCCTGAAGCAGTAGAACAAAGTTTGAAACCAGTGGCACCTTCAAGACCAACAAAGTTGTATTCAAAGTGTAAGCTTCCATGTGCAAAGCACACATCTTCAGACAAATTGGAATGTAAAAAAAAGCAGATAGGGCCTACATTTAAAAAAAATGCTTCAGGGCAACGTCAGTTCTTTAGACCATCTGCTGGCCATTCCTCCATTAAAGCATAAACATCTGTGTAAGATATTTCTTACTATTCCTGTTTGAACAAGAGCTTTGTGCTGCTCAAAACTTGGAGTCCTTCCTTAATGATGATGATCACAAAATCAGAATCAGGAGAACCACTTCCAATTCCATCTTGTATTTTCCCATCTTTTCTTTTTTCACCATTTGTTATTAGATATTCTCAAAGGGTGAATATTGGATCTGAAGGGCCAATTGGTCTGATTGAACAGAACAATTCGCATTTCCCTGACTTTGGTTCCATTGTAAAATAATAATATAGTCCAGAACAATTACTGGCAGATGACAATCTTGGGAAATGAATTCTACAGTTTTACTCAAAATAAAAAGCCAGTGTTAAAAGCTCTATTGATTATTTAAATCCAATCTCCTGCTAGCAGTAACATTAAGTAGTGTGGCTCCTTTCTGTCTGTGTCATGCTTGGGAGGCAAAGAGAAAGGGGCACTGATCTGTTATTTACCAAATATACTAGAGGAAAGTCTGTATTCCCACTGTCATGGAGAAATAGCAGAAGTCTTGGGGAGTAGGGCAGAAACACTTGTTTGCTTTTGTTATTCATCATGTCTCTGTATAAATTTAGAACTCAGTCTCCCCAAGAATTTGTGCCATTTACTTCTTCATAATCAATGAAGACTGTGGCAATAATGCTTTAAAATGCAAATCAACAACTAACATTCATTTTGGCGTTGCCTTTGCTGTAGTGCAGTTGGTCTCACAAAGTTTACTTCTTTTGGAAATAGTGCTTTTGGGAGGCAGAGAGCAGAAAAAAAATCTTTTCTTTTGATTCTTTGTGGATACTTGAAGTAACTGTATTCCCTTTCTGTTACTGCTTTGCATTATTCCCCCTCCCCCCACATGAGTGATCCCACTCAATCAGGCCTCATGTAATGAACATGGCAGCATTTCAGCACCACCCAGCCGATCAGATTAGGCTATATGATATCATTCCTGAGGCAATGAAGACACAGGCAATGGTTTCTGGTAAGGCAGTCATTTCCTTCATTCTGAATGGGGAAATTGTTTTGCCCTCCTTGAATGCAATTTCCTCCAAAAACAATTAAAAGGGGGGTATTTTTGACTGTGGCTTAAATATTTAAACAATTTCAACACTATGGGGACAGCACTAATTAAGGGATTAATGTCAAGAAAAGCAGAAGGTTAATTTTTTAAAAAAATGAAATTATTTTAGAAGGCAACTAAAAAAAATCAATTAGCCTTGAAAAGTTTGCTGGATTTGTTTTTTTAAAGACTAAGGATATGGTAGAAAATAAGATATGATTGTAGAAAGTAGCATTAAATTGAATTATCTTAATGATAGTGAACTCTCCTCTGCTTAGTCTGGAAGAAGATCTACATTTACAAGCATTTTGAGAGTATTCTCAGATTTCCTATTCTCTAAGACGTCTCTTTCAGCTTATCGTATTAGTGTATTAATGATACTGCCCTCTGCCCAAGTGAATAAACAGCAGATAAAGGCACTGAAGCATTTCCTTTACTTTTCTCTGATGACCATGGAAGCCACTATGGCTTCTGAAGGAAAATTGATTTTTAGGATTTTGTGCATCTTAATGGTGACACTTACTTTTGCTTCTGAAGACAGGTTTCATGCACCTTAAGGGGGAAAAGTTGCACTCTTGCAGTTCATAAAGCCTTAATCCAGGTTTTCCAAAACCTGTTTTACTCCAGTGTTCTGTTCTTTGTTTTTATGTTTTGTCCTTAAGGTATGCAAAAACTTTTAAAAATGCATTTGCCTTCAGAAGCCAAAGTGGATGAAAGGGAATCAGTCTCTGTTAAGGATTGCACCGGAAGCTGTGCATAAGACTTGGGCACTGTTCGATTCTGAACTGACTTGGAGGCAAGGTACATGTACAACATTATCTTCCCTTCCCCAATGGATACAATATATTTTTCTCAGTAATTCTGTAACCACAAACAATAATGGCATTACATCAAAAAGCACAATATAATTAATAAAATGGAAATCCTCTCTGTTTACATGAACTAGAATCCCTGTGAATTACAGCAGTTTCTGATAGTTTTAAATATTAAGAACAGCCTGCAGATTATAAATCCTTTTAGGGATCTCATTAATTCTGCAACAATGTGCTCTGGAACTGTAATGAAAATTTAATGCCATTAAAAAGAGCTAATACTGATTCATTATTGTTCAAACTATTCTAGATATTAGGAATGTGACTTAACTACAAGTGTTTGCTTCAAACCAAGTTTCACACTGAGCATAAGAAAGGATATTTGCCTTCTAGGGTACTTACCAATTCCATTAGATATGATGGATTTTTTTATTATTATAGAGATCCCTAAAAACATGAAAAATACTGATTGCTTCTAGTTTCTAATATATTTATGTCTTGGAACTAGTTCTTTTGTCAAAGTGAATAATATTTTAATATGTTTATAAAAGGCCTCATTCGTTCTTTGATGGAGAAATGAAATGACTTTTGACATTATGGTGTTTTATTAGAAGTTGCTTGAGTAGCATCAATGTAAAATATTTTTGATAACGAATTTTGGTTTCTGGTAATGTCTTTGAGGGTAAAAAATAAATTAAACACAGAAATGCCCCGGGCACTTCATATTTTTGAAAAGTTCTTCAAGAGCAACAATTCAGTTTTATGGCAAAGCAGATGGGTGGGCTGAGATATTCATTCTCAATCTTAGTGAAAACTCAAATGTGTTCTCTTTTGACTAGAACTCTATTGCTGGACTGCGGTTTAATACTTTGATGTTCAGTGAGGTTTGGATTCCATACCCTATGAAAATAGTTATTTTGCTGGATTGAATCCAAAGGTGCCTTTTCACATATAGAAGGTACAATCTGTCCATAGGTTGTTTTTCACTTTGCACTATAACACACTGCTAATACACTGACACAAAATTCTAAGGCCATCCATCACCTGAAATTAAAAAATGGATTAAACTAGATTCATTAATGAATGACTGATCTAAGCCTGTATTAAACACCCCAACTTCTTAGCGGCAGTCACTTTATTGACTGGGCATGCTGAAATGTATTCTTGCATTAGGGGCAATGCGACCTTGGCTCCACACCTAGGTTGGTATTGATGCCACATTGAGTTTCTTTCCTGCATATCCACACTGTTTGCCAAAAGGAGCTGAAGCTTCCCCTGTGTCTCCCCCGCCCCCAGTGCTGGACTATACTAGCTTTTCTCTGGAAAAGACTCAGTCCTGAGGGACACCACCTTTTACTGGCAGGGCTACTGCTGTCAGTCTTGTTTGCCTCCTACTGTTCTGAGCTGTTCTGGTCTGGAAGAATTAAATCAAACAGTGATATTGACTATGTCACAATGTCTCTTCTGGGTATTCCCAGAAGATATAGTGTAGCTCTAGGAATTAGTGAAAACTCTATGGTTTTACCCCAATTCCCCACTCCCAGCCTTCTGTCAGTTGCCGGGATTGGTCTGGCAGCTCTTCATACTGGCCATGTGTTTGGGTAGCCTCCCTCCATCCATAGATGCCTCTGGGTGCTTACTAAATATCATTACCTTAAGCAAAAACCCACACTATTCCAGACTACCCCAGCTGGGGACTAATCAGTTTTTAAACCAGGCCTAATTATTAAAGCCCTCAAATAAAACAAAAGAAAAATGTCCATCCCATGATCAATCAAAATGAGTCCAAAAATTGCTGCTTGGCTTCAAAGTGACCAGGAAACCCCATATCATTATATAAAAAGGAGCAGGTGGGCAGGGTGTGATTAGATAAATATGATCCTTATATGCAATCTGATTGGCTGGGCAGACAAAATCGTCACATGCCCATGACCAGAAATGTGGTTTCTTCCTTATAAGGAAGAGGAAGTTAGGTAAGGAGCAGAAATTGACCTTCCTTTTACACAAGATATGGTGTAAACATAAGGTGGTGATGGAAGTGCTTGGAGTGTTTTTTGCTAGCTTTAAATTGGTTCATCAGCTGTGGATTTTTTTCCTGGAGAAGCTCATTAGGACACTCTCACTAGCACTCAGGTAATGTCCATATTAAGCTACTGTAATAAGTTGTATATGCAGCTGCCTTTCAAGATGTTCTGGAACATTCATTTCAAACATTTGGTGGGCAGAGCACATAAAGCCAGTATTATTATAACTTCTATTTAAATTGAGGCTGATTTTGCACTAGAGCTGCCTCGATGTTGCGCCGCCATTTGCCCCGATAATATTGGTCAATTTCACACCCGAAGCCGTGGGGCTGCATTTGACTCACGGCTTCGCCCAATTTCCTCCGCAGTTTTGTGATCCAAAAAAACCAGGATCACGAAACTGCAGGGGAAATCGGCGAAGCCACGAGTCAAAATGCAGCCCCGCAGCTTTGGGTGATAAATTGACCAATAGTATCGGGGCAAATGGCGGTGCAACATCAAGGCAGCTCAACTCAAAGTGCTCATCTGGTGGGCACACAAGAGCAGCCCCATGTTTATGGAACAATCTCATTAGGGAGATGCCCCTTCACATTGGAATTTCAGGCAGATAGTTTTATTTAGGACTGCATCTGACTAATTTAGTTTTTTTAGTAGCAGTCATAATTGGGTATTTTAAATTGTGGACTTTTATGTGTTTTTAATAATTATCATTTTATTTATATTGTACGCTGCCTTGAGTTCTGCAAAGCAGAAAGGCAGCACATAAATGTTTCCCATCTACATATATAAAACAAAGTCCCCTCATCATAAAATCAATGCGTCTCAAAGTGTCTCTCTCTAGAGTCAGCATAAGCCAGCAAACTGTTTGACCCACACAAAGAAGCATTCAAAATAGCTGCAGTGAGCAAGATAGTGATTGCATACCTAGATCTTAGGTAGTCACCATCAGGCCAGCAATAACCTAAACCTTGACCATAAAGAAATAAAAGTGTCCACATGCTCTCAGGCCTGGAAGACCAATAGGATCCCTGGATAGTGATGTAAAGCTAATTGCTAGGCAGATGATGTAAAAAGGTGGTCTGACCAGGGAGAAAGAAAACAAAACCTATCAGCAGCTAGTCTCAGCCCTTTCCAACAGGTGCAAATCATGAGTTTTAATTGGATGGAATGTGGTTGATTGGGTGTCAGTGCTAGGCTCTCAACTCCTCTTTGCAGCTGGGTGTTATCTACAAACTCTAGGGTTGCCAAGTACCTACCTACGAACCAGCGGGGGACACATGCTTCCCTAGCAGAAGTTTCTTGCTTGTAACACAGGCACTGCACTATTCCGTCGCCCAGACATGACATAGGCATGTAGCTGGGTGACACTCTGGTAATGGAACTGGAAACTTGATGGTACCATTGAGTTTCCAGCCCCATTGCTAGAGCGTTGCCCAGCTACGTGCCTACGCCACATCTGGGTGACAGAATAGTGCAGTGCCTGTGTTTTCCCCATGGGAATGGTCTCACGAAAAACTACATATCCCATGCCAAACCTAGGGAAGTACTTGGGAGCCCTGACAAACTCACAAGGGCAGATTGTTCTGTTTCAGCACTGTTTTTTCTGAACTCTGTTAATCCAAAAGCAGGCCACATTCAAACCAGAACCAAACTTTTAAACAGAACAAGAAATGTAGGGACACCAGTGTCTTGACAAGCGGCATGTTAAAAAGGACTGTAATGCTTAAAAAAGATGAAGGGTGCTACTCCAGGACAAATAAAAATAAATAAATAAAAGGGGAGAATTTGAAACAGCCATTCCTGAAGTGTTTCATATTAACTAAAGATGCAATCAAAAGCAATATATGGTTCTTAAATAGTGCATGCTCAATGTACATGAGTGCACACAGAGACTTTTTTGAAATGCTAAATAAAGAAAAAAAAGAGATGCCAAGTGTAGCTGATGGGGAGATCTGTTGTGGCAAATGGGGCACAGTCAGAAACAATGAAATGCAGACTCCCAGATGGACAGGTCAGAGAAATCCTTATTGAGAACTGTTTGTATATGTGCCACAACTGGCAAATAATTTGCTTTCAGTAAGAGTTCTTGCAAAAAGAAAAATGGTAACCTCATTTGGGGAAAGATGTCTTATCAAACAAGATGGTGAACTGATAGCAACAGGGAAAATGCACAAAAATGTATATGCTCTGGACACATGCACACAAAGTGCAACTTTGACCAAAAGTTGCAATCATGAGAGACGTTCCAGGCTATGGCAATGAAGATTTGGGTGTAGAGATAATTATGCAATTGCCCAACTTAAGAACCAGAACTTGACCAAAGGCATACAGATAGATAACTGTACAATTGAAAGAAATTGCATGCATTGCATCCAAGCAAAGGGGACAAGATCCATCAGCACTCATGAACCAAGCCAAACAAGGTACCCCCTAGAACTCATTCATGTTTGTGGTCCAATGAAAATAGAGAACCCTAGTAGAAACAGATATATTTTGACTTTTATTGATGAGTTCTCTAAATATACCTACTTGATCATGGAGAAGAATGAAGTATTTGAAAAACTCAAGACATATGTTGCAATAATTAGCAACAGGTTCCAGGGGAAACTGCTAGCAATCCAAACTGACAGTGGAGAAGAGTATGTGGGACATGACATAAAAAGGTGTTTAATTGAACAATATATTGAACATCAACTCACTGTCCCATACACACCAGAACAAAATGGCACAGCTGAGAAGAAAAACCACTCCCTGACAGAAATGTGCATGCTACTAGAAATGAATCTACCAGATAAATACTGGGGAGGAAGCCATCAATATAGCCACTTGCCTATAAAACAGGCTGCCTACAAAAGGTCTGATATGCTACTATAACTTCATGATGCGGTTAAACCATATACTTATATAATAAAGACCCTAGTGCAACCTAGTAATTATAGTGCACTGATAACAAAGATATACAAATGAATATGACAATATAAATCTTGTAGGAATGTCCACAGCTACAGAGACACATATGCAGACAGGATTCAATGCTGTAGGCTGTCTTGTTTTCAGAAAAGAGATGCAGCAAACATAATGCAACATGCCTCCCAGGCAAAAGTTGTGTGTTTTGATAAATTCTTCTTCAGGCAAATTATTACTTGCATGAAGACAAGCTGACCCTCTGCCTCTATCCATTTCAGTTTCCTTCTGCAGTCTTACCTACCAGCTAGTGTTCACAAACAAAGTTTAGTTCCTTATTACCTTGTAGGGAGGTGCAGGCATAGAAAATGCATCACACCTATGATCCTGCAGAATCATGAAGCCCTATGAACATCAGCAATGATTGATTAAGAGTGGAAATGCACATGCAAACACCAAACAGGATGAATTCTGTTAGTCAAGAACACCAGAAAACTGTTCTGTTTGGATGAGTTCTCTGTCAGGTATATCTGCTGAGTAACACTCTCCCTTTCCCCCATTGATATCTAATTTGTTGTGTTATAAAAAACACCAATGTAACACTAGAAAATATATGAATGATTATTTTAATTTTAGTTAATTTTTAATACTCATATCCACTTTGTTTAACTATCCAAATACACAGTCATCCTACAAAATCCCCACCTTCCTTGGCAAGTCTGCTGAGGTACTTTTTTAATACAAAAAAGCCAGAAATTCAAGTATAGTTGCCCATATGATATTTTAAGCAAGATTAACACCAATCCTAAATCAGATCACACAGAAGACTAAACTGCTAATTTACTCTTTGTTTTGGTAGCTGGCTGTCCTTCTAGGAGAGACAATAAATAAGTAAATAAATATAGCCCTTTGAAGAGTTAAAGGAACAAAGTAAGTACATTGATCCCACATTTGAAAATATGAGTGCGTAATTAATGGCAGTATGAAAAATCCTGATCAATATTAACAGAGCTTTAAAGATCACTTAATGGAAGTCAAATAAGTAGAATATTACAAGGTTTAAGTAGTGTCAACAGAAAAGTCACTGTTTTCTGCTTGGCACACATGACAGAAGACAGAAGCACCTAATACCATCTCAGGAATTTAGCTGTGGATGTAAAGATTAAAGCTTACTGTCTCAGCAGGGTGCTGAGCTCTTGTTTCACAATTTTTTATAACATTCAGTCTGGATTATTGTAATACCCTGTTTGTGGATCCCTTTGATACTGTCATCTGCTGTGCATAGGCTTTAGAATGCATAGATTATGTAGTAGTGAACATTCTCAGAGGAACCATACCGAATCCATGTCCCACCAGCAGTGATAGGTTTATGTCACATATTAAGCAAGTAATTATAGTTATAGTACTTCAATGTTGTAGTCTGATTGCTTGTATTAAACTTTGTACTGAATCATGCAATAACTCATTCCATGTAATTTTAAAATCTGAAGTCTTTCCATTAGCCTCCAGGTAAAGAACCATTCCCCACTGCAAACTCTGTATGCACCATATGTGAATTTGTTAGGACTGAAGTGAAGTTGCTTTTTGAATTTGGCGACTGTGTTGCCAATGTCCCAAAAACATTTCCTCTAGTGGCTTTATTTTCCCTCAGAGGTGAGTGATCACATAACAATATCTGATTGGCTACATAATGTCATGACATCATTTACTACTAGAGGTGGTATTACCTGTGTGATTGAGTAAGCTTACTCTGTATCAATTGTTCTTTCTCTGAATTGGTTCTGTTTGCCTTCAGTGATACAGCTACGTCTGAATGGTTGGCTATGCGATATTATTCTGTTGTCTTCATGACTCCTGATTGGCTAGAATCAGTTATGTGAAGAGAAAGGGCTATAATTAGAAGAAAAGGAAAAAGCAGATTTTTAAAAACTTGTTTGAAAAGGTAAATACTTTATATTATCTCTTTGCCTACTCCCTTTGCTAGCTATTTGACAATTTCTTTTACTTCTGTCATGTAAGCTGCAGAACTCTCAAGGTGCCCACATATGTTTCCCTTACCCCAATGGGACATGCCTATATGTCTAAAAATATGAGCTCTGGCTTTCAATTATCATAGCTGATCCAGAGAGAAGGTAAGAGCTGGTAATGCTGCTTGGAGCCAGATCTTGCTGAGAACCTCCCTCTGAATTTGCAACTGGTGTTTGTATTGGAAACGTGATTCAAACAGCCCATGGCCGTTACGGCCGTTGGGCTGAGGAAGCCCCTTTGCCTCCCAGCCAGAAGAGGCAGGAAGCAGTTTTGGCGCCAAAGCGCCACACATGGGACTCGGGAGGGGGCGGGAGCAGTGATGGGCTTAAAGCCTGGCCCCGCCTCTCCTCCTCAGCAGTCCCGCGCGGTTCATCGGCCCACCCTCCCGCCCTGTTAGCAGTGCAGGCATTTGCTGGTCGCCCAGTTTTTGGGGCCGGGTAGGAATTTTTTCACCCTTTCCTGTTTGGCACTTGGAGGGGGTGTTTTTCGCCTACCCTGCACTACAGCAGTGATGCAGGTGTTTATGGGGGTGAGCTGTGTTAGCCAGGTCGGTTACTTTCGTTTAGGCAGGATGCTATGCGGTATACAGATTGCGGTTCGGTGAGCACCAGCTGATGAGGGGGCTACAGGGTTGTCCTGCCTTGGCTGGCCGGCCGGGTGGGAGCCCCTGTAGTGGGCTCCCCACCCGGGGCAGGGTGCTCGCCCTATTGAAGAGGCAAGGGAGGGGTCCTCGACCTCTGGCCTTGACCATACCGCATGCTGTGTTGCCCTTGCCGTTGGTTCCAGCTAAAGTTGTCAGTTAATAAAGTGGCCCTATAGTTAAACCCAACACTTGTGTCTGCCTCATTATTTCTGGCTCGGGGGGCAACCAAACTTTGACTGAAAAGTAGTATAGAAACACAACCAAAAAGTTAAAGAGTGGCTTCAGAGAAAGTTCTGCTCCTCAAATGCACTATTTTTGAGTTCACAATCAAAACAGAATCCTAACCAGCACCCCTCTATCTCCCATTACATTATAGTATAATTAGTGCTTATCACATGGATATGTCTAGAAGTGCCAATTTTTAAAACTTCTTCTAGAATAAATCCTTTAGATGAGTATCTTAGAAGAACCCTCACTTTCTCTACAACAAACTGTTGTTATCACATAATTTCAATTGGCTAGTTATTGCTAAAAAAAGAAAGAAAACCCTTATCTGTGCTCATCACTTCGATTTTATCACCCAAGTTCATCATTTCACAAAGAGACACAGGTTAGGATGTGGTAGAAAAGAATTTCCCAGTATAGTTGATGGTATCCTAGGTAAATGAAAATAAGATAAAAAGGCAGATATAGAAAACAAGATCAATTAATAATTATGGCACTCCAAAGACCTCTTCTTTTTTCCGTTAAGAGTAAGTTCAGGGTATCAGACTTCTACTAGTGAGTTAGACTTGGAAACTCTGCTCATGCATGAAATACGTAGGAGGACTGGAACAAGTCACTTACTCTTAACCTATCACACAGTGTCAATTGGAGGCTAAAACACCCACTCTGTGGTTTGAACCAAGGGCAGAACACATATTAGTTCATATATGACAGCACCACAGAAATACACCTGGGAAAGATAGGAGTACTCAATTTGTAAACAGAGTTTTCTTCCTTTGGAAAACAGATTTTTAGAAACAGAAACAGTTCCCAAATCATATTGAAATCATGCAATAAGAAATAAACCAATGACTTAAATAAATTAGACAATTCAAGATGATGTATTGGAACTGGAAGATTCTTAAAGGAAAAGAAGTTGTGGAATAAACTGATGTTTCCAAGCTCAACCAGCTCTTGGTACAATTTTCATTACAGGGAGAAATGACACTCTGATAGATGTGTAGGTTCTCAGGTTCAGTTTTGTCTCACTTGTTAACTGTCTGTCAGACAGCCACAATTGTCATCTGCATGTAAGTTTATGGTAGTAAATACATTCCACAATATAAGCAGCAGTATTATTGTCTGGTGAAAGAACACAGTTTACTGGTAAATGAGTAATATTATTCACCTGTATCCAGGGTTAATATTAAGATTGTGTGGAACATCAGCAAGAATGTGAGTAGGCAGTAACTTACAAGTTAGTAAACCTTACTACATTACTTCCAGTTGAGGGCTAGATCTGTGTAGTCATCGGTCTTCCAATAGACTGACACATCTAAAAGTTAAACTGAAGGAACAGATGATGTTGGTAAATGGGAATTTTTCAAAAAAGAAGTTTTGATTTTTGGATTTTGATGCTGGTTTTCAATAAAACATCAATATGTATAGAGACATAAAAGCAGCAATGAAAACGTTGGAAGGATCACTGAGGGAATGCCAAATGACATTAAAAAGTCTTCACCCACTGGTGTGATGCCACTGGTGTGATGGCAACAGAAGAGGACAGACAAATTTCCCTGGGGACAGAATTCCTTTATTTTCTGCATCTGTGTCCTATATTAAGTGTTGCTGTTGTTATTTAGTTTCATTTATAACTGCCTTTCTCACTGAGATGTAAGGCAGATTACAAAAATGATAAGATCTATTCAACCGATCAGCAAGCAAATTACAAAGTATGATAAAAACAAAATGTTGTGCTGTCTAACACTTGGTTCTGTTTTTGCAAGGATCCCCCTTCTGATCCAAGGAATGCCAGTTGGGTTTTGAACTTATTTTTACCGTGTTTCCCCGAAAATAAGACACTGTCTTATATTTATATTTTCTCAAGAAGACACACTAGGGCTTATACCACAAATGCATAGAAATCCTGCTAGGGCTTATTTTTGGGGTAGGTCTTATTTTCGGGGAAACAGGGTATGTCTTGACCCCTTCTCTGTTGCTAGTGCTATCTTTTTCATTTTATCTTGCTGCTTTTCATGAACCAAGCCATGATTTGGTTTAAAGATATTCCTGTAAAAGGAGGGGGAAAGCTCACTCATGTTCCAATTCATGGTTGGCTGTGGGTCAGGCTAAACAACCTTGCTTTTAAAGAAAAGGGTCCAGATTTCCCAACCCAACTCAGGTTTCATGCAGCCTCACAGCAGCTGTGGGAATGGCTTATATATATAAAAAAAACCAAAGGAGAGCCTGCTTGTACTTGGAATGCCGCTGAGTGGAGAGGAAGGACCCCATTTTCCTATGCCAAAAAAGCATGGGAGAGCTGTTCCTTCATTTTTGCTGCTCCAGATGTACAATCTCTCATCATTGTTAGCATCAGAGAATTGTTGAGGGGGGAAGGCAGGAGCCCTTTCCCCCCTGTGGTGGTAATCTGAGACCAAATGGGCTCTCCTTTAAGCCTTTCCCCAGCTGCTGTGCAGTTGCAGGGAAACTGAGTCCGGGTTTCCTGGACCCAACTCTTTGAAAACAAGCACACCCAGTTTGGCCCTTGGTATGCTCTTAGGGTAATTGATTTGCATGAAGAAGGTTCCAGATTAAATCCCTGTCATCTCCAGTTGAAAGCATCAGGGAGTAGGTATTGTGTATCAGGACTATATACCAGAGACTGGCTGAGCTTGAAGCTCTAAAACAATAGCCCACTAGGACTCTGGAAGAGACCTATGAGAAACTTCTGTTATGTAAATAGCCTATAATTGGGAATGGGGTGTGTTTGGGTGTGGTTTATTGCATGCTATTTAAACAGGGCTGTCACCCTGGGGTTTCAATCTTGTTTCTGAAATCACCAAATAAAGTAGAGCTGTTCACTGCAATGTGTCTTGAAACCAGTATTTAATAGTAGGCATATCAGATCGCTACCTGAAACCCTGGAGATGTTACTGGCCCTAATGGTTTGACACAGTATAAAGCAGCTTCAAGTCCTCTGGTAAGTGAGAATTTAAATTGCTTCTAGAATGAGGAGCCAGTCTCTTATCTCTACAAATTTTGGTACAAAGGTTCCCTTTGGTGAAAGCTGCAGTTCCTGATAATTGTACCCCAATTAGGTTGTGGGAGATATTGTTACATTTAGAATTCTGTGTCTCTTTGAAACAAATGGAAATGATTCTGTTGATTTCTTACCAATTTCTGATATCAGAGAAGCCATCTCAAGTTTTCATAATAATGTACATTCTTATTTCAAGTTTCAAATCTTGCTGTAACACAGCTCTGTGTTCAACCCATTAGAATGGATCCCAGGGGAGAAAATTGGTATCCTGTTGTTAGCTGTGGATGGTAAAAGCCCCAAACACTGATGGACATTGTTCTTTGCTGTTTTACAGATGCTAATTTTAGCTATTAGCTGTTAATATAATATTTTTATTGTTATTTGCATTGAATTTGACTTTATAGTAATACTAGGAATAAGGCCTTTTGTGGAAATAAATACAATGAGCTCTAGAAAGAGGCTCTGGGAGAGTGCTCCAGCCTTGGGCACTCAGCATCAATTTGCTGTGACAACCTCAGCAGGGTATAATGACACAGAGTCCACCATTTTCTCTGCGGGAAATGATCTCTGCCATCTGAAGAGCAGTTGTAATTCTGCATGATCTCCATCCCTCCCCTGGAGATTGGCAACAATGGTTCCCCATGAAGGAATGGCTGGTTTGGAGGGTGGCATCTATGGCATTGTACCTGTCTGAGGTCCCAGCCCTCCTCAAATCTCACCCTTTCCAGGCCCCACCCCTCAAATCTCCAGGAATTCTCCAACCTGGAGTTGGCAACCCTATCTCCCTCCCAGCCAACTGTCAACCTACCATTATCTGCCCCCTGGCTTCAGCTTTCTATCTCTTCCCCCCTCCTAGATAGCAGTTGTGATTCTGAGTGATCTCCACCCCCACCTGGAGATTGGCAACAATGGTTCCCCATGAGGGAATGGCTGGCTTGGAGGGTGAAGTCTATGGCCTTGTATCTGTCTGAGGTCCCATCCCTCCTCAAACCTCACCCTCTCCAGGCTCCATCCCTCAAATCTCCAGGAATTTCCCACTTGGAGTTGGCAACCCTATCAGGACTGGCCCCAATGAGTTTTCTCCCAAAGGCCAAAATAGGTGTGGAAAGGGCCATTTGCTGACAGAATCTGGTTGCCTGGCAACAGGCATTGAGGAGAAAGTACAGTTGGCAGCTCTGATTACGGAAATACCTGGAGATTTGGAGGCTGGATCCTGTGGAGGGCAGCATTGGGGTGGAAGGACTCAGCAGGGGATAATGCCATAGGGTCTACCCTCCAAAGCAGCCATTTTCTCCAGGGAAACTGATCTCTGTTATCTGGAGATCAATTGTAGCAGCAGGAGATCTTCAGGTCCCACCTGGAGACCGGCAACTCTAGGGGAAAGTCAGCCACACAGCAGGGGGTTGAAGAGAATGGTTTGATGGTTGCTGGCCCACCTCATTAGCCAGCCAGCCAAGGTGGAGGCAAAAAGGAGAGAGAGCCATTTTAAGTTTATTCTGACATGAAAGTGGTGAAGCTGGCAGTGGGCGGGGAGGGGTTATGCTGAAAGTCCTTTGTTTTTCTACTGACAGAAGTTGGTTGCCTGCCAACAGCCACTGAGGGGACCGTTAGTCACAGCTAGTCCCACACAGGAGCCAAGAGAAGTGTCTTCCTCAGAAGAGCATCCTGCTTTCCAGGAGCTGCAGCTTGTTTCCTCTAGGCCAGACCCTCCCTGGGACTGCCGCCACTGCTGAAGGAAGGCGGGGGAGTCTTTGAAAGGTGCTGGGCAGCCTTCTCTGTGATACATCCCACTGAGCTATCACCCTTACAAAGCACCGGCCTTGTGGCCGAGGGAGAAGGGCTGCGAGGGGCAACAAAGGTGAATGCTTCCCCTGCTTGCTGCTGCTTGCTAGGTCTGCCTCCTTCTTCCCTGTGGAGGGGTTGATGCTACCTCGGCGGAGCATCCATCCCCTTCGCTGGCTCCCTGCAGACTGAGAGCGAGACACTGGCTGCCGGCTCTGTGGGCAGGCCGAGCCAACGCAGTGAGGCAATGCAGCCACGGGATTGGGAGTCCGTAAGAGTGGCAGCCAAGCAGGCCAAAGGCTGTTGGAGCATGTCCAGGAGTCACACCAAAACAGCTTTATTATATAGGAGAGATTTGTTTCACATATTTAATGTAACTTTCAGGTTTTTAAAACTATAAATAACTGTAAAAAGGAAATCACATTTGTGACCATCTTCTGGGTGGAAGTCAGTGTCTAAGATCCATGGAATACCCACTTAGGATAGATTATTACATTTGCAAGGCAGAGAAAGGTATCTGGCACTACTTCTAGATGGCCAGTAGTGGATAGAAGTATCAGTTTGGGCAGATGTGCCAACTATGGCTTTTCTTGGAGAATATAGACCTGACCATGGTCATTTATGCCATAATAGCATCCTAGTCAGGTAATTATAATACAGCCTCTGTGGAACTGCCTTTGAAAAATGATCATAAACTGCAATCAGTTCAGATTTATGAATATGTGTTTTTGTTTCTTTTTGTTTATATCTATTCTTATTGTGAGTGTTTGTAATTTTCATCAGTGGAGTTTCCAGTTCGTGCCATGTACACCATTTTATAGTATTTACAAACCGGGGACTTGCAAGGAGTTGTGGGGTATCTCGTTTTCCTCTCCACGGCTATTTCATTTTTCCTTCCTTTAAAAGCCCCCATAGCATCTCCTCTTTTCCTGCTTCCTTCTCTCCTTCTAGGGTTTCCAACCTCCAGGTGGGGCCTGGAGATCTCCTGGCACCCCCTATCTTCAGTTTTCCTTCCTTCCATTCCCCAGGCAGCTTCTGTCTGTGAAAAGTATGACACAGTTATGCAGTGTTGGCTGCTGGACCAAGCCCAGTTGTATGGTGGGGATTGGGAAATTGCATCTGATTTTCCCCTTGCATCCCCTTTCTCACAATATTTTCTCTTTCCCTCCATTTGACAACTCTCATATTGTTGTCAGCTTTCCCTGTTTCCTCCTCTCCTTTCCGGCCATTCATCAATCTACTTTTCATCTTTCCTTCAGCTTCAGCCAAATTTATTATTTATTTACTTCATTTATACTCCACCTTTCTCTACAATGAGGATCCAAAACAGCTCACATAATTTTCCTCTTTCACTTTATCCTCACAACAACTTAGTGAGGTAAGTTAGGCTGAGAGTGTCAGACTAGCCCAAGGTCACACAGTGAGCTTCTATAGCAGTGTAGAGTTTCAGATCTTGGCCTCCCAGATTCCAGTCTGAAACTCTGCCCACTACATTACACTGGCTTTTATGCAGTGGCTTCTGTTGAACAGTAGCCAGAAGCTTGTCTGGGTGAATTATGCAAGTCACATAGTAACAAGTCATCTGGGAGCTGCTGCAGGTTCTAGCCCTGATTTGTCCTCCCTCAAAGGTGAAAACCACCCTAGAAAGGACCCTGCCCCCTTCTGCTGCCTTTTATTGACAGAAACCAAGGCCTGAAGGCTGGCAATATGGTTGTGCGTGTCTAGTAATGTCAGTTATTTCTAAAGCTACTGGTACTGTTTCTATTATTTGGGCTGGGGTTAATCCCCAATGTTGGTAGTTTTTTGGGGTTTTTTTTAGATTTTTCTGCAAACTTGCAGCTTTTTTAAAGTTTATAGAAGCATTCGTCTTGTCTATTTGTAGCCCCAGTCTCTGAATTCAAGTTTCCACAGATGGTATGAGAATGAGATATATTGATAGGCAATTAATGCAAAGATGGTCATGAATGTTAATATTTCTATAGAATTGTGTTAGTGTGTTTGGTGAAAATGATTACTTCAGTTTTAATCTGAGCAGGGGAAACCCATGTTAAAATTTGGAATTTTCAGTTTGAAACCATGGTGTGTCAGAATTCAGTTACAGCCATATTCAGAGCATAGTAGCAGGACTGTTATCTTCTAGAGAGCATGCTTAGTTACCAAAAGCTTGCAGATCAATACAATAAACTTTCTGCCATGTTGTAATTATATTTGTCCCAAGTTCTCCAGCCTGCCAGTTAAGATCTGCCAAACAAGCCCAATCTTTATGCCCCTACCATCAGACGTGAGGTAGGTAGCAACCAGAGACTAGGCCTTTTCCTAGCCTATGGAGTCCTTTCTCCTTGATGCTTGCCTGGCACCTATGCTAATCTTCCTGAGGTGCTGTTTTTTCTCAGGGGCTGATGTTTTAACACCATTTGTATACTGTTCTTTTAGCCTAAAAATTATTAAACTCATTTTAAAATTCTTGTGATCCTTGTATTTATATTCTGGTTGTGTTCTAATGCTGAGGTTTAATTAACAACTTGTAATGTTTTTGTGTTTTATTTTGTAAGCCACCTTGGGCAAGTTTCGTGGACAAGAAGAATCATATATTTTTTCTAAATAAAGAGATAATAATAATGTGGTTAACAGTGCAATCCTAACACCCTTCCAAGTCTATTGAGGTTAATGGGCCTGGAAGGGTGTAACTCTGCTGAGTTGGCACCATAAAACTCTCATTTTTGTCAATGGCACCTCCACAGATATTCTGACTCTTTTCATGCTCACTAAGAAGCCAACTTCATTGTTTCTAATGGAACTATGATAAGGAAGTACTCTTAGGAGTGCTAAGACAAATGTTATGCTGCTTTATTAATCTTCACTGAACTCTACTGAAGTAGAGAACATATAAAACATTTTTTTAAAAAAAATCATATTATTCAAACCAGTGATTAATTTCCAGTACTATCTATTAATGACATGGATTAATTATGTAGACCATCTAAGAAAAGATGTTCTATCTTGCACATTCTCTCTGTGCTCAGCTGGCTGTTTTGGTATACTTTGTTCTGCTGCTGCTGCAAAAAAATCCCCTGTGGAAAGTAAATCTCTCATTTGGATAGCCAGTTAGAATTGCCCTTCTCCAGTGCTCATTTTACAAATGTAACTCTAGAGAGACCCAAAAGAATGGAATCTCTGGAGAGATATAAACAGTGAAAGAAGTAGACATAGCGAGACAGAAAGACATATGGCAATATGAATGAGGAATGATGCTGTGATAAAAGAAATAAATGGCATGTGTAGTTTAGATACCAGAGTAAGGACAGTTTAGATGAAGATAAAAGATAAGCAAATTAAAACAAAAGAAAAAGAATATGGAGAACTTGTGATGTCTTTCTAGGCAAAGTTTAGTAAAAGGAGGAAGATAAGAAAAATCTGTGCAAAGCATAGATCATTAATCATTGGGATTTCAATTAGCTAATATTGAGTGGGATGACAATTATGGGATTGATAAGAAGGGGTCCCTCTTTCAGGAGTTAGAGTGATGGTTTGCCTTGAATACAGCCTGAGAACAATTATTTTTAAAGTGAGTTTTAATGTTGTTATATGAAGTCTAAAGTCCTGGGAATCATCAAACTGCAACCTTGAGGTCTGATGTCTCAAAAATTATTGAACTTCAAGATAGAAACAAAGTTTGGGAGAACATGGAAGAAATCTCCAACTCCAATTGACTAAAATAAATGGCTTAAAAAAAAACAGACCATAAAAACAAATCTCATAGTTAGAGCCCAGACAGCAGACCTCTAAGGATTTCTTTTCAAAATGAAGCAAGCAACTGTTCCTTTAAAAAATGATCAAGAATACAGAAAATTGGGCATATTGTTGGGAAAATAAACTATCATCTTCTTAAAGAAAAAGAAAATCTTACTTTGTATTCTTTTCTCTCCCATTATGCAGAGTTGTTTGTTTTACCTGAACATCTGAAAGTAAGATGTTACAATAGTAATTCTCATTGTGCAAGAGTGACAAGAAAAGTGGATTCTGATAAATAACTCCACAAGGGCATGAGGAAGGAGGAGGCGCTTCAGCTAGCCATCCTAACCAGGGGAGCATGTGTTAAGGAAGAACATGTTCACAGGATCAGATCTCTGCACGAAATATGAGATGAGACGTGGCGAATCCCTCTCACTTGCTGAACTGCCAAGTGACAGAATGGTTACAAATAATTTTGTTCCTTCCTGAAGCTCTTACTGACATCTATCCAAGCCCACTGGTATTATTAAGACTTAATATATGCTAATATATTTCTGTGCCTCTCTGACTGTTCTGTATCTTTCCTTGCTTTTCTCTGTGTTTTTACTATTGATCTTCACTGGGTGTGGAGGCGGCTGAATAATAGGAACCACTAACCAATGTGCTAATCATATTGGTTTTGTAGCATTGCTGTCTGACATGTCGGAATATAAACTGTTCTGTAAACCATGTCAAGTCAAATGTCTCCATAGGATGTATGGAGAAAAGATTAGAAAGAGATAAAACTCTTGTAGTTCTGCTCCTTTTTACATGCATTTCCCTTCTTTCACGCCTAAACATTTTGTCTTTTTCTGCTTCACCCACCTGTTATTCTAACAAAATGTTCATCTTACAGAAAAAACGACAAGCAACACACAATCATATTCTAGGTTTAATGTTATTTTGTTTTTTCCATGTTTTCACTCCTCTTGACTTCCATACTAATAATGTTTTCCCTGCCGTGGGTCCTGCAACATTCGGTGTTTGCCGCTTACATATAGTCCCCTCTTTTTTGTTCAAGAAAATTAGCTGCACTATAGTCCCTTTAATTTTCAGATTACTTATTTCAGTACCACTATAGCTAACCTGCTGAAGGCAGGTGGGCTAAGTCTTCCTGCATTTCTCACAACAAATGAACTGAACTGTCATTAGGTTGAGAAAAGGGAACATCACAGCCTCTGCTGCTAAGAACCAAGAAATGACTGAGGGCCAAACTACACAAACTGCGAGATGTGCTTAGGTGGCCAGGGAGTCCCTGTAAGATGGGGAGGTTGGCAGTATGGTGGTGGGCAGAGAGTTAGGTTTACAAGGAGATAGAAGTATGGATATGCTCAGTCCCCTTCTAATCTCCTTCCCATCTCAAGGAATGATGACATGCAGACCCAAACGTTTTTGCCCTCCTTTTCAAGCTTGATGTTGTGCAATGTCAGATCAATTATGAATAGGACTGTCTTCCTTGAAGAATTTATTAGGAAAGGCAATTTTGATCTGGCATGCTTGACTGAGATCTGGGTGGAGGAGGTTCAAATGGTGGTTCTCACTCAGCTGACTCCCCTGCGATATCCAGTCCTTCATCAACCATGAACATGAAGCTGGGGAGGGGGGGTGGCAGTTTTCAACCTAGGTTCTTTCTCTTTTGAATGGCTTCCTGCACCAAACATCGCCGGCATTGAATGCATAGGCGTACCAGAAAGAGGGTGGGAGTACCAGAAAGAGGGTGGGAGTCTTCCTGGTTCACCATCCACCTAGCTTACCAGCTGACTCCCTGCTGAGGCTGGCTGAGGCAGTGGCAGAGTGGTCCTTGTGTTTCCTCAAACTGATAGTCATGGGGGACTTCAGTGTCTATGCTGACACTGATGCCTCCTTAGACTTTATGACTGCCATGGCATCATTAGGACTCTCCCAGGTTGTATTGGCCCCCACGCACAGAGCAGGTCATATGCTGGATCTGATCTTTTGTGCAGCAATTGATCTGGATTCAGTGGTTCTTTGCAAACTGCTGTCATCAATACCTTATGAAAGTCCATTTGAAATTTGCCTCCTCCCTCTAAAGGGGCAGCAAGCTTATTTATGCTCACCCATGGAGACTCATGGATCTAATTGGATTCCAAAATGCTCTGTGGGATATGCCTGGTTCTGCTGGCAGCTCCCTTGATGAACTCACTGATGCCTGGAATCCGGGCCTTCAGGAGGCCATTGATTGAATTGCCCCCCTGGTGCCCTCTTTGCCCCATACTACATTGGCTTCCTGGTATACAGATGAACTAAGGATGATCAAAAGGGGACTTAGATGGCTAGAGTGGTGCTGTTGATGAAGTCATGACAAAGTAATGAGAGCACTTTAAAGAGCCTGCTTGAAGGCCTATAAAGGGGCAGTGAAGGCAGCAAAGTGCTCCTACTTTTCTGCCTCAATTGCATCTGCTATGTCATATCCAGCTCAGTTGTTTAGAGTTATTAGGCAATTGACCACCCCTTAGGTGACTCCAAAGGTAGATGGAAATTTGGCTGCTGCCGCTACTACTACTACTACTACTACACATTTACAATGTTCTTTTCAGTTTGGTGTAGTGGTTAAGTGGTAGAGGGAGCCAGTTTGGTGTAGTGGTTAAGTGTGCGGACTCTAATCTGGGAGAACCGGGTTTGATTCCCCACTCCTCCATTTGCACCTGGCTGGATGACCTTGGCCAAGCCGTAGCTCTGATAGGAGCTGTTGTCTGTTGTGGGGAGGGGAAGGGAAAGGAGTTTGCAAGCCACTCTGAGACACCTCTGGGTAGTGAAGGGTGGGGTATAAATCCAATCTCTTCTTCTTCTTCAGATAAAGTCTTGTTCCTTCACCAAGACTTGGCTGCCATATTTGGAGTCAGTAGGAATCTTGGAGCCCTGTGTGTATAACCGGGTCCATTTTTGGACTCCAACCCACTCTCCCTGGTGGATGTTGACAGGGTCCTATCAGCTCTGCAGCCTACTACCTGCTCCTTGGATTCCTGCCCTTCCTGGTTCTTGTGATTTGCCTAATGTTATTTAACAACTATATGCACCCTCTGGTGGAGATTTTCAGGAGGTTTGGAGTGAGGTGCATTCAATTTGCAGATGACACCCAGCTCTACCTCTTATTTAAGGAGTGACTGGTAGCCAGAATTCTGGTCTTGGCCTCCTGCTTGGATGCAGTGAGTTTTCACAGGGCTAGGTGAGAGTTGGTTGAAGCTAAATCCATCTAAGACAGAGATTACATGGCTGGGGAAGCCTAGACCACTCGGGTGGCCACCTCTACTGACCCTTGATGGACTCTGTCTTTCTACAGTCAACTCAGTTAGGAATTTGGGAGTATGGCTCAGTTCTTTGCTTTCCATGGCCAAACAGGTGTCCTTGGTGACAAAGACTGCATTTTACCATCTATGCCGGGCTCACCAACTGGCTCCTTATCTGTCACCTGGAAGACTAGTAGACTACTGTAACACACTCTATGCAGAACTACCTTTGAAGACTCTTCAGAAGCTGCAAGTGGTCCAGAACGCAGCTCCCAGATTGCTGACAGGAGTTTTCTGGTCAGCACATATAACACCTATCCTATGGCAGCTGCACTGTCTCTCAATTAGTTTCTAGTGTCAATTCACAGTGTTTGTACTTTTAAAGCCCCAAGCAGCCTGGGAACCTCATACCTTCAGTACCTCCTCTCCCAGCATGATCCTCCCTGTCTTTTCCAATCTTCATCTCAGAATTTATTGAAGATCCCTGGTTCATGAACTGCTGCCTTGTGTCAACAAGGGCAAGAGCCTTCTCAATAGTGGCCCCCATCCTGTGGAACCAGCTACCTGAAGAGGTGAGTGCCTTGCGGGACCTCCCTAGTTTTCACAGGGCATTCAAGGCTGCTCTTTTTCAGGTGGTCATTGAGTTATTGTGATCCACTTGGCAGATGGTATAATTCAGCTGTGTCTTCCCCATCCACACATCCTACCCTGCTTGATAGTGCACAGATTTTATTGGTTATAGATTTTAACCATTTTATATTTTAAAGGTTATTTATTGTCTTTGTATTGTTTTCATTGGTGTATTTTATATGCTGTTGGCTGCCCCCAGTCCCATTCAGTGGAGATGTAGTGGGATATAAATTTGATAAGAGTCTGGAAGTCAGCTGTAATTCCTGGGGATCCCCAGGTCCCACATGGAGGATGGCATCCCTATGAGAAGCTGAGGTAGTTTGTCATTGCCTTTGTCCACAGAGTCTTCCTTGGTGGTCTTCCTTCCATGTGCCAACCCTGCTTAGCTTCTGAGATCGGACAAGATTGGGCTATGCCATGCTGCCTTCCCTTCCCTCCACCCATACTTATTTACAGGGGTAATTTCGTAGAAAAAGAGCTGCAGGAGCTCATTAGCATAACTCATTAGCATATGCCACACACCCTGACATCACCGGAAGTGTGCACCAGCCCTTCTGACAGGCAGAAGCACCTGGGATCCATTCTTTCCCCCCTCGCCCTTCCCTTCCCCGCCAAGTCGGGCGAAGGAAAAGGGGAGGGGGAGGATCTCAGGCGCTTCTGCCTGACAGAGGTGCTGGCGTGCCCACAGCCAGCCTGGGTGAATTATAGAATCATAGACTCATAGAGTGGGAAGCGACCTCCAGAGTCATCTAGTCCAACCCCCTGCACAATGCAGGAAATTCACCAATACCCCCCACACACCCCAGTGACCCCTGTTGCATGCCCAGAATATGATTTAAAAACCCTCCAGGATCACTGGGGGCCAAACTGGCCTGGAGAAAAATTGCTTCTTGGCCCCAAAGTGGCGATCAGCATTTCCCTGGGCGTGTAAGAAAGAGCCACAAGAACTAAGCGCTGATGCAACCCTTCCTGCTCTACCTCTTGTGATTTGCCTAAGTTCACACAATCAGCATTATGATCCTTTTAAAGTTGAATGACCTCTCGCGCGACAGGTGGAATTTGCCCCTACGAGTCCAAGGCCACCACCCCGGGGCTCAGGGAGGTGGGGGAACATTCCCCCACACACACCATGTCCCAACTGATGGCTCGTGGGAGCAGGGGCGGGGCTTATGTGCCCGCTCTCTGGGCTGCTGACTGGCAGAGTGGTGCTCCGGTGCGCTCCGACAGGAACCGAGGCCTGCTTATTTGTAAATAAAGCAATTATTACAGAAACACTGAAATACACTAGTGTTGTCTTATTCAAAGGAAACCAAATGTAATAGTGCTGCCAGAGCTCTCTCAGCCCCACCAACTTAAAAGGTACCTGTTATGGGGAGAGGAAGGCAATTGTAAGCCTCCCTAAGACTCCTGAAGAGCAGGATATAAAAACCAACTCCCCCCCCCTCCCCTTCTTCTTTTTTGGAACATTTTAACACTTGAGAATATAGTTAGCATGTAACTGTATATATTAGAATTGGACCTCTGCAAACTAAACACAGCTCTCGAAAAGGAGATGTGAAGCTCCGTGAGGATTCACTCTCAAAGTGAAACACAGGTAACATTTCAGGTTCAATAATCTTAAATGTTGATTATCTGATCTGTTGGCAGAATAATGCTTTCCCCATAAACTGCTATGGAATTTATGAATAAGGTTTTTCCTCACTTTTTTGCAAGATACTTATTTGGTGTGACAGTTTTTCTAGCAATAATAATCAACTGCCATATCCTGGGTGAGACAAGGTCCATTAGCCTAGTCTTTCCAGGAAGCAGCTCTTTGGGGTCTCCAGTGAAGTATTACCTTTCACTACTGTCATCAGAGATTTAAATGTGGAACTTGCAACCACCCTAAAATAAGCATTTAATTCCATAGCTATGAGTAGGAAACTGTGATCAATTCTTAATACTTGAACATGACAGACTTGTCAGAGAATAGTCAATACAACCAACTAAGTGGTTATCGGACATTTGGCAACCACTTATTTCTTTCATTACATCTTTATTTTTAAAAATATCCATCTGACCACTGTGTCTGGTATAATAGGTTTATATTTGTTTCACAGTTGTACAATATGCGGTTATTATGGATTACACTTGAAAGGTTACATTAATAGGATATTGAATAAACAGGATTCTTTGTGGGAAATTATCATGTTACAGTAAATTATGATATAAGTAGCTGAGAGAGGTCAGAAGACTGAAAGAACTTTTATCTATGCCTTCCCTTTAACTAGGTAACTAATTCAATATGGAGCACAATACATTGATGCATGGAAACCACTAAAGAACACTAAAGAACATTAATATTTTGTATTAATTTATATCAATGGTGTTTGAGGATTTATTTTCTCAATGATTAATACATTTTTCAAAATCTTACAAGAATTCGCTGAGACAACCCCATTTCCACAGCAGTTGGTGCCCCTTCCTTTCCATTGTTTGTTTGCATTTAGCCTTCCCCAGTTCTCAAAGAAGTGTCGTCCTTAATGAATGACAGACCCAACATGCAATAAAAACAAGAAAACCTTTTCTGCTTCTTAGACTTCCATGAAGAAAGGAGGAGAGCACAAATGGTATGTAAATGAGGACACAATGCACATGAATAAATTGAAGATTTTCTCTCCATTATAGGAGGCAGGGAATTCTGTATCTCTAATGTGTGCTCCTAAGATGAGTCTTGTATTTGGTCATCCACCCTGTAAGAGATGGGGATATTTTTGCTCCAGAGCCTAAGAAGAGTGGAACATGGTGTTCAGGGGGTATAGTACTTTGTGAGATCCAGCCAAGAAGGAGGAGGCTAGAAGTAACTATTTAAGCATGCTGTTCCTCCCAATCCTGTGCTTTTTGCCATGATTGCTGCCTCATCCACTGAATTTTTAATAGGCAATGTGGGATTAAAGTGTCACCATTGGGAGAGAACATTAATTTTAGGGGCATAGAAAGAGGCCCTTTCTTGCCTGTGACACACAGTTTGTAGAGGGAAGCATTCTTATAGCTACTTCTAGTCCTTAAGGACTGGTAAGGCACTAACTAGAGTGCATAATCTTTAACTATGGGCATAGAGATAATAAGCAAGCACCATGAGATATAAGAGTGGAGGCTTTAACAAGCCAACTGCACATTAGCTGTGTGGGAGTGGGGGTGGGGGTGAGGAGAGACCTTCTTTGGCGATGGAACCCTTAATTGCTGTGCAGCATGGGGAAGAATGGGGTGAGGTTTGACTCATCTTCCCACAGGTTTGTATGCAGGCTAGGGTAAATAATGCTTGCTGAATTTTATATGCACTGGTGACTTGTGTTTTCATCTGGTAGTGTTCTGGCAACACCTCAAGCTTCATGACCCCACTCACACAACTCTCCTAAAGTATGGACAGACATTGCAAAATTTACTTGCTGACCTATTTCTACATCATATATGAACTTATCCTAAATTTGAGTTGGAATTTAAATGTTATTTGAATTTCATAATTTAAGATTTTAAAAATCTCTTTAGAAATTAACCTAGGCCATATGTTAAAGTCCTGCAGGCTGTTGTTTCACCACTTTTGTATATTTGCTACAGAGATATTTGGAATTGATTGCCATGAAGCAATGTTTTAAAACTGAGCTTGGTATTTTGCATTGGTAGTTGAGGTTACAAGGATGAAAATTATGAGTATGGCCTTGTAACATCTCTCCAGTGCAATTTCACTTTTTGCAAAATGGCTTGTGGCATGTTACTACAACCTGAGGTCCTATGGTAGACAGTTTTTTTAATATATACTTTTCTCATGTGGTTGGCTGCCACAATATATTTTTCAGAAGGTTAGCCAATTTTCTGGATGGTTGCTTATATTAAAACCTTGAGGAAAAGTCGGATCGGCTGCCAGAATTGTTAATCAAACAAAAACTTTGCACAGCATGTAGCACACAATCATCCAGGAGCTGTTTATGCTCTGTTCTGACTCAATAGTTGTGAGGTTCAGGAATCATTCAGGAATGATCACAATTCATTTAAATAACCCAAACTTGTATTGTGATGCTGAACTTGTAGGGTAACCCTTGCAATGAAGGTGCCGTATCTCTGCAATGCTAGTGATATGTATGATGTTTTACTAGCACAGCAGCAGATGGTATTTCCCATTCCAGGACTGGGTCATTACTGCATTCATTTTTTTTAAGTTTTGGCAAATTATATAACTAACATTTCAGGTTTCATTAGTGATCTGAAATCAAAACATAACAGGCTGATGTCTCCATTGCAAAATGGAAGAATGATTTTGCACTCCTTCCAAATGATTTGGCATACCATGCTCAGACTTAGACTCCACTAGTTCAAATGTGTCACAAACATCCCAACCCTTTGCATATTGTCCAGGACCCACAGAACTGTACAACTAGTTTTGCATTTTCAAATAGTTCTTTTGTTTGATTGTTATGTGGCTTGGCTGTTAAAGAACAACAAGAACCAAACATTTACTAGATGTGCTCAAGCCTCAGGACACACCTAAAGTATTTTTCAATATGCTAGCCATTTACTGCCATGGTGGCTCAATGGTTAAGACACTTAGCTGCAGACCAGAAGGTAAGTAGCTCTGCAGTTTGAGACCCAAGTGCTACATGACAGAGTGAGCTCCCGTCTCTGGCCCCAGCTCCTGCTAACCTAGCAGTTCAAAAGCAAGAAATTGCAAGTAAATAAATAGGTACCGCTTTGGTAGGAAGGAAACAGTGTTCTGTGCTCCTCGGCATTTAGTCATGCCGGCCTCATGACCATGGAAATGTCTTTGGACAGTGCTGGCTCTTCGGCTTGGAAATGGAGATGAGCATAGCCCCCTAGAGTCGGATTTGACTGGCTTTTGATCAAGGGAAACCTTTACCTTTTTAGCCTTTTACTTGGAAGCAAGTTCCATTGGTATCAGTTAAACTTGCTTCCAACATGATGTAGTGGTTATAATATTTGACTAGGATCTGGGAGACTGGGTTTGAATTCCCACTCTGCCATGGAAACTTGCTGGGTGACTTTGGCCAGTCATACTCTTCCAGCCTAAACTAACTCACAGAGCTGTTGCTGTGAGAAAATGGAGGAGCCTATCTTCTAAGCCTCTTCAGGTTTTATTGCAGAAAAGCAGCATATGAGTCAACAAATGCAATTAAAATCCATACATGATATTGTAAGGCATTTTAGGTTTCCACTGGAGTGAAAGGTGGGGTGTAAATGTCGGAATCAATCAATTAATAAAAGCTGCTGCACTTCTAAGAAAGCTTACTAATGAATAAGATACAGACAGCTCAAACAGACTTATTTCTGAATAAGCATTCATAGCATTGGTTAGCAATTATGCTGTAGTTAAGTCCTTCATCTTCATTTAAATATGTTTAATGAGAAGTAATTCCTACTGAATTTCCACTCTCTCTTACTGTTTCTTCCCAACCTATACCCTGCAAGGTCCCTTCCAACTCTAACATTCTATGATTCTATATTACTCTTCAGTTTCAATTTTATTCACATTTTCATGGGAATAAACCCAACTGAAATTAGCTGGGTTGACTTCTGAGTAAATAGGCATATGATCAGGCTAACTAACCTAAGCTAAGTAACCTGAGGGTGACAATGAAATGTTTGTTTGAAAAAATGTGTGAACTGGTTGTTCAAGATGTAAACTCACAGGCCAAAATCAGGGCCTGAAACAAGAGTCAGTCTTCTATGCTTTCCCCCCATGCATTAAATTGTAACAGAACATAGATGCCCTTGGGAATATGATTCTGTTTTTACTTATTAGGTATGGCAGAAATAAAGAGTGTTATGCAATTATTGAAGAGTAATAGCATAATGACACATGTTCCTAGGGAGAAGAGTAGTTACAAAATGAGAATATTCATGAATCTGAGAATAATTTAAGAAACAAAGAATGGAGCTTTTCTCCCCCCCCCCCCCCCCCCCCTTTGTTTGTAAGCAAAAGAAAATCATTGTGTTGCATTGCCAGAGGAACAGAATCTAAACCTGTTGGGGTGGACATTGTTATCACTACAAAAGGTACTGTTTAGATTTCATCTAGAATTCTGTCAACAGAACTATTCACCATACTAATGTAATTGCCCTAGAGGGCCTTCAGTAACAATTGCATTTTCATTCAGTAGTCTGGTGCTAAGTCTCAAGGCTGAGGGAGTTAAGATAGCTGTCTATTGAGGGAGTTAAACTAGCTATCTAAGAATGAAGTCATAAAGAAAAGAGAAATATGTTGGGTTTGTCGTTCCTGTAAAATGATGCCATGGTAATGGTCAGTTAGTGGCAGGCTGGCAACAAAGATGGATTGCTCCATCCTCATCCCACAAAGATGTTCAGAGACTTCTTCCAATTACAGAGGAAAGGTGGTCCAATGTTTGAAACCTTTATTGTTCACAAATATATCAAGGTTGGGGGGATTTTTTTTTTTAAAAAGCAGCTCAATTTAGCAAGAAAATGAAATTGTGTTTCCTTCTTTTTTAAAAAACTGTATCCTATTGAACTGCCTTTCAGTACATAATGGGCTGTATCCGATTCCTAACCACAATAAATGGGATCCTTGCCCATCTGCTCTCCACCATTGGGTCAGTCACAAGATCTGGCACAGCTGTCCTTGAAAAAGAGCAGTTTTTGTCAGAGTTCTCTCAGCCCCACCCACCTCACAGGGTGTCTGTTGTGAGGAGGGGAAAGGAAAGAAGTTTGTAAGCCGCTCTGAGACACCTTTGGGTAGTGGAGGGCAGGGTATAAATCCAATCTCCTCCTCCTCCACCACCATCCCCTAAAAAGCTGTTTCTGAAAATCAGGAGATCTTCAGAAATGGAGTTGGAGGTGATGCAAAAGGACTCCAGCTTGATTAGGAATGGGCAGAAATCACCCAGGCTCTTTTCAAACTGGCTTTGTATTCTGTTGAAAAGTACTGGGTTCACCGCATGGAGGACTTAGACGACGACATGCGGTTGCACACATTTATTGAGTACTTAACAACAACACAACGGCCCCGCAGGGCCAACTATATAGACTCCTGTCCCCGGGCCTCCCACTCCATTGGAGGGTTTGAATTTCCCACCAAGGAGCCTATTGGCCGGCTGGGGAGAGGACTAGGATCCGAGGTCCTATTGTCCTTTTGGAGCCAAGCTCCTCTCTTTCTTGCGGCCGTCTT
>NW_015175371.1:246662-346302 GCF_001447785.1 Gekko japonicus
GATGTGCTGATGTGAGCCAGGCCAGACTCAGCGGGATCCCACCTTCGTCGCCACTGAAAAGTACTGGGTTCGCCGCATGGTGGACTCGGACGATGACATGCGGTTGCACACGTTTATTGGGTACTTAACAACAACACAATGGCCCCGCAGGGCCAACTATATACACTCCCGTCCCCAGGCCTCCCACTCCATTGGAGGGTTTGAATTTCCCGCCAAGGAGCCTATTGGCTGGCTGGGGAGAGGACTAGGATCCGAGGTCCTATTGTCCTTTTGGATCCAAGCTCCTCTCTTTCTTGCGGCCGTCTTGTGGCGGGCTGCATACATAACATCTGTTTAGTAACTGGTTGCTAATACATCCCCCCCCCAGTCAGAATAATGGGACAGACAACAGTTTGGAAGCAAACAAGGGCCACTTTATTAACTATTTAAGAACATAACAGTGCGGCAAGGGAGAATTAAGTGAGCACGGAATGGGCAAGACATAATGTCACTCCCTGACCAACCTCCTTGCCCATTATGGGTGAGTCACCAGCTCCGGTCTTGAGCCAACCGTCTGGCTCATGACCGGCAGCCCATAAAACTGGTTGTCACCCAGGAGCACCTACCCCTGAAGCCATACAACTTGCAGGGATGAGTCTGCCCCAAGAGATTCCCAGAGGTGATAATCATTCCCCACCCTGGACCATAAAATCCAAAGACAGTTCCTGATGACACCCTGTTCCCCAACGGGAATGCCAATAGGTGCCCACACAACCCTGCCACTGCCAAGGTCAAGCCTTTGCTGCAAGTCTCACAAAAATAACTCGTTACTCTTGTCTGATAAATGCACCTCGTCAACCCTATACAGGTCCTGGAACTTGACCCGTATGTCAGGGTATGCCAAAAATTGCCCCAAACCAACCTCTATGACCTTCTTCATCTGTTGATTGGCTGTATGCCACGCACAGTCGATACACCAGGGGTCTCCCAAGTTACACCACACTTGCCAAGGCAGAATAGCCAAACAAACTATGTGCATACTGGGCCACATTGCTCTTATCATCGCAAGGCCTGCCTCAGCTTGTAACACAAGGGCCTTGCCCTTCATTAAACCTAGGTCATTACCCCTTAGGTGTCCCACCGAAACATGTGGAGGAGGCCCCCGCCTCTCTTAAGATAACAGGGGAAGGAGCGCAGGCCATCTCATGCCCTTCCATCCCAGCCATTCGACGACAACCCACTCGCTAAGGCCCAGTTGGGAACCGATGGGTGTTCTCTTGGCCTCGTGAGCTGCCCAAAAAACCATGCCGTGGCCTCAGACTGTGACTCTTTGTCGCACTTGGTGGCTGGCAGCACCTAAAAAACCAACTCCATTAATAACATAACAAAACATTAAACATTGCATTCTCGTACATAACCTTTGTAACAACACGATCTCCAGTGACCTATCCACTAGATCTCTGCGTTAGAATACCCCATGACTGCTGTGGTGGACGCAGCCCCAATTCAGAAAGAGTGGGTTCCAAAACGATACCCACCCAACCCCAGTTGGACAATTGCTTTCTGGGTCAGAGTCCAGCATTGAAATTTGGTGAGGGGAGATCCGTCCCTGTAACGGAACAACAGGCCCTCTCCATTCCCATGCATGGCCAACTATTGGCACAAAGCCAACACAGGACTTAACTCCACCTCGGTCCAAAGGCCCAACTTGATGACCGAGCCCTTACCCAGTTGGTCAGTTTTTGACCGCCTAAGCATGAGCCTTACACTGGAATCCACCATGTAAACATCATGCTGACCAAGGGCTAGGCCAGACAAATCCCAGCATGAGCTCACCGCCAGTTCACTGATCCGCAGTGCCCCAAAAAAGGTGATGAGGGATGCTGCATGGAACACTGAAGCCTCACATCCATCAGTGCAGTGCAGAGCCCAGGACACTGTGCTCTAAGGCCCCGGAGAACTGCAGGCGTCAAGTGTTCCTGAGTGTCTGCAATCTTACCACCCTCCCGGGACCAACCTTTGAGCATTTTCCATATGCAGAAATCGCCCATCTTCTCATCGTACCCAGAAGCCCTAATGGCATAGGTGAGTGATGACAGCTTGCCCCTAATGGAATGCACGGACAGTCCCTTACCTTTCAGAGATACACAAAACTGCACCAAGTGCGACACTGGGATTGGCCAAACCTGCTGCTGACCAGCCTCCTGCCTAAAGGACACAAACTGTTGACCAGCCCTCTTATAGGCTCTCTGAGTTGAAGGGACAAGAGCTAGGCTTATCACCCTGTCAGCCTCAGCCCGCCAATCTGCCACAACTCCACTGGCATCTGAACCGGGAACTGGTCGGCTTCCAGAGCCAGCTGATGGAATCTCTCCATCTGTTTTAGAGAAAGAGAGTCAGCGACCCCATTACTGACCCCCTGGAAGTTCCTGGCTTTGAACAATATATTGGCTGCGGTCACACAGAACAGAAGCCACACAAGTGAGATGGAAAACAGGCGGAGTTTCCAGGCGCGATCTCACCAGCACATCTGGGAAGCGTAGCACTCCCGTGGCTCAACCGAAGCTTCCAGCCAAAACTGTGGCAAAAAACTAGTACCTCTGAGGTACTAGTTTACAGAAACTGCGGGGCAAGGACGGGCGTCTGATCGCGTTTCCGGTGGCATCTGGTGCCCGCCCATGTCCCCTTGCAAATAAGGTATTTTTTTTTGTCCAAGTCTCTGTGGATGCGCACACACACCCAACGGAGCATGCGCATTTGTCGTGTACACACACAAAACAAACAGTTTGCCGCGGCGCGCACTTCTTCGTTGCGCGCCGGCTTGTTCTGTGATTAGCACCTCTCCCTTGCCATGGAACCTCCACGGTACCTCCACAGAACCTCCACGGGAGGTCTGATCGCGTAACAGCGCAGTAGTTTGCCCCAGGGCAAACAGCCACACTTCTCCCCCGCAGTTTCCTGCCCGTGTGACCGGGGCCATTGTTCTGCAAACAATGGAGCATGAAGGCTCTGACCAAAGCCATGACCCTAGGAGGCTTGGATGTCAATGAATTAATCACACTCACTGTGAACAGATTGTCACACCAGAAGTGGACTGTGTGGTTGGCGAGCTCTGTTGACCAAGTCCACGCTGCTACGACAATCGGGAAAAATTCCAGGAAGGTGAGGTCTTTGACCCAACTCACCTGAAACCCATTCTCAGGCCAGTCCTCCACACACCAGTGCCCTTGGAAACAGACTCCAAAGCTGGAGGAGCCTGCAGCATCAGATGTAACCTGCAGCTCTGCTTCAACTTGAAGGTCCTCCTGCCAAAAAGACACCCCATTATATGAATTCAATTTTTTTCCATACAAGGAGGTCCTCTCTTAATCCCCTGGTGACCCTAGGCAGAGTTGTGACCACTAGGTCCCCATGGCCAGGCCAATAGCTCATTTCCCCTTCTTGCTGTAACTCCCTATTCTGCATTCTTGCCATTCCCAAGGTCCCCCAATTGGCAGGAACTGCTTTGCAGGGGGCACAGGGTGCTGCAGTAGAAGGGGAAGCTAGCAAAGGTCCATCCACAATTTGCTCTATTCACAATGCTTAAGATTCAAAACTACATTGTTAAGATTGCAGGGAACAAAGGTTGGGGACATTTTCATGACAGCTGTATGAGATCTTGCTTGGACTTCTTTTCTTGTTCTATTGCAGGTATTTAGCCTAGGTGTGGCCAGAGACATGGGCCAAAAGGAATTTATCCCTTGGTTATTACCCTGTAGCACACAGCCTGTAGCCTTGATCAAGCCAGCCTCAGATTGGCCTGGAGCTGAAGTCTGATGCACATATATGGCTTTCCCCTCCCCCCCCTAAAATAATTTTCTCTGTTTTTTAAGCCACTTTGCGTCCCTAGTAAGGAAAAAAGTTGGACATAAATGCAGAAATAAATGAATATGTCAAGCTTTTATGTACAGACTGTGTTCAAACTGTGTTCAATGCAAAGTCCTTGTGGTGACTGTGAAGACTTTGTCATGTGTGAACTGGCTCCTGGAGTGTCATCGTTTTGGTACAGTTGGTGCTTATATAATGTTTATTTGCTTTGCCCAGCACTAAAATCTGAACTATTTGCTCTCTAGGCAAGGAGAAAGAAGGGACAATGGAAGGAAGACTACTTGCTTACATGGAGCAACTTTGGTTTCGGTTTGCGAGTCCAGTTGGAGAAAGGCTTGTATCTAGAATATACTGTATTCTGATCACACACAGTAAGGCATGGCCCTGCTCTGTCCCTGTTTGGATTTAATTGCCTTCTTGATGCTTTAACATCCTAAGTTGGGTGGGACCCCAGCTGGGCCCTCAGGACTGGTAGCTATAAATCTCTTCCTTGCTACATCTTTATGTAGATTCATTATGATACATGCATAACTCGTATGTGCTGTCAGATGTATGCAGAATGCAGATACAGCGCCACATAATTTGGAACGCTGGTGGTAGGTCAGGCACAGAGGATTTCTGCCATCATTCCATTTCCCACACACATACTTCGAATTCTGAAAAGGGTGAATGCTGTTTAAATGATATTCATATATTCAAGTTTTAATAGAATAAACAGAAATTGATGATGAGGTAGCTGGGCATTGTCCAATGCATGCCCTATTTTCTATTTCATTTAAAAGACAATTCTTTCTCAAAAGTTTACAAGGCAATAAACAGGACTGCTGGTAGTTTAGCAGTAGATATGGCACAGTAGTTCTTTGAAGAATTTAGATTTGAGAATGTTGTCTTTCACACCAGCAGCAGTGCAGTAATTTTTTTTCCCACCAGGCAATTAACATGTGTGACTCTGGAATCCTCTATGGGTTTATGTGATTAAATGCTAGGAGGCTGATTGGGTTCCACTTCTCCCCCAGAATATATTTTCTCTTTAATTCTGAGGAATTTTCTAACTTCTCCTTGATTATAAGGTCCTGTGCAAATCCTCATGAGGAGTAAGCAGAGGTCTCTGGACACCATGTCTGTCATAATTTTCTTATAACGAGTCTATTATGGATAATTCCCAGGAAGTCTGCTGTAAAGCTCAGTGGGTCCTTTCCTCGTATCTTTCACATTCTGATAATTAACTGAGCTGTTTGAACAACAGAAACTTTATAATGTTCAGCAGTGGGAGTTTTGAGCTGATCAGCTTTACCTCCATCAGTACTTGTCATTTTAACACTTGAAGGGGAATGTTTCAGGATGTGTCTAATCTTCAGGCAAGAAAAAGAAAAGCTTTAAAACGTACAGGAGAATTTATCAGGCAGCTTCTAATGCTCTGTTTACTGCATTACTCCTGTGCTGCTCCTGTTCTGTACTATCTGAGAGGGATTTAATCAGCCTTCTTTCTTCTTTTGCACAGGCATGACTAGAGAAAAACGATTGCTTGATTTATTTTAAAAAATCAGCATTATACATTGTAGGTATAAATGATACATTGTGCATATAAAAACAATATACATTTCCTTGTAAAACAAATACGTTCATAATACAAATGAATCTGTGAAACAGCATACAACCAAAACCATTAAAAATCTAAACACACATAAAAAGAAGCTATCACTTATCTCTATCTTTTCTTTTGATTTGAAAAACTGACTACATAAAATCCACTATGGGTCTTTGGATGGGTGGCCCTTCCTGATTTCAGTGTGTGTATCTTATACATAGTATACGGTAGTATCTTATACATAGTATACGGTACATTTGTGTTATTTTTTATTAAACCCCCAAGAGGGTAATTTTATTGGGGTTTTTAATAGACTACATAACTACAACAGAAAATATAGGAAGGGGGACTAAACTAGGGATAAAGAAAAGATACCCACACTAACTAAAAACCTAAGAGTAGGAGATCATTTCCGTGTTAAACTACATGTTAGTAAATACGTGTTAGTATAACAATATACTTGTGAGTTATTTTTAACTACTGCTTCAATGTTAATAATTCTTGAGCATCTTCTTGTTTTCATAGTGCTATTTTCAGAGTCCTTCTGCCCTTACTTCTGTCTTCTTTCTCTGAAATCATACACCGTTTTGCTTGTTCCCGCACCCGCTTTCTCCCCAGAGTCCTCCCCTGTTCAAAAGGTAGCAGAGGCACTCGATTTTGTTTCTTTATCTTTGAGTTCTGCTTCTGGCCTCAGCTGTCATCTCAAAAATTCCTTTGCTTTAAAGATGGAGTCAATCTTCTCCCTTTTATCATTAATTTTAAAGATTACACCTTCAGGGATTGCCCAGCGATATTGTATTCCATTTGTCTGAGGAAATTAGATTAATTTTTTGTAGCTTTTCCTCTTTTGACGGATTTCAAATGGGATGTCTTTTAGAGTCTTAATATTTGTATCCCAAAATTTCAGTGGATTTGCTGAAGTTGCCTATAATACAACATCTCTGGTCTGTCTTCTTGCAAACTTGACTACAATCTCCCCAGGCAGGCTATTTTTTTTAATGTAATTAGAGTATACTCGATAGGCAGACTCTATATTTTTTATTATTTCATCCGCTGATAAGCCTGTTACTGGAGCGATGATCTCTCCCAGAGTCTTCTTCAAATCTTCTTTTTCCTTTTCAGGCAGTCCCTGAAATCTGAGAGTCATGTTTGCTTTCTCCATTTGCAGCTGAAGTAAACGGTTTTCCTGCAGCTTTTGTATTATTTCCACCTCTGTCACTCTTTTCCTCATCTTCTTGTTCCCGGTGTCCATCTCTACCAGCTTCTCAGTTGCCTGCTCCACTTTTTTCTCCGTCTCTGCCAGCTGGTGCTGCTGCAAAGCGAAGTTTGGGTTTAGTGTGGCCAGTTACTGGTTAATACCACCGAGCTGCTCCAATACCAGTTTCAGCATATCCGCTAACGTCTTCATGACGTCTGCCCCCTCTTCCGGTCTTGGACTCTGACTGCCTGGTTTCGGTTTTAACTTTCCTCAGGAAGCCGCCATATTTCACTTTGTTTACACTTCCAAACCGCTATGCCAGGACCCGAAAGACTCGTCGCTCCACTATCGGTACTCAAGTAAGTCTCTCAGAAAAGAATTTGCTGCTTTCTTCCCCCCTTCCCCCTTCGCTATGTTAGTCCATTCACGCGCTTAGGAGGCATCCCTCTGTTAAGTCCGTGCTTAACAAAATAGCCAGAGAGTGATTCAGCAAAACTCAGGTTTATTTCAGCTCGACGATCAACTTCTCAAACACGGTACAACTTCTCTGATAGCCCGAACAGCTTCCCATTGCAGCTGCTCGGTATTTAAACATTCCCGGCTAATATAGCCACGCCTACTATACAGTTAAACAACCTATCAGGTTGAGACAATAAGGACCAATCAGAGTCTTTCCCGCTTATACACATTTGAATCTGATTGGACGCAGTAGTCCTGAACTTCAATCCTTGTTCAAGACGAAGCTTAACATTGCTTCCTTATGAGATGATTCACTGAAGGTGTGCTAGTCGTCTCTATTCCATGGCTTCAAGCCTCTATTCCATGGCTTCAAACTGTCGAAGAGTCTATTCCATGGCTTCAAACTGTCGAAGAGTCTAACCCTCAAAAGCCCTCAGACTTTGAACCCACCGCAAGGGTTCCGTGGGAGTGCCACACCCCTCCAAGCTGAAGGTGTGCTAGTCGCCTCCTCGAGCTTCGAGGAGAACGACTGCCATCGCTGATCCACCCACCGGAAGTCCGGTACTATTTGTGTTATTGTAGGGAACCTTTACCTTTACTTTAATACATTCTTGCTGTTTAATTCTTGCATGCTTTTCTTTCTTCTTCTTCTTCTTCTTCTTCTTCTTCTTCTTCTTCTTCTTCTTCATCATCATCATCAATAACAACAACATTTATTATGATCAAAGATCGGCCAAGCAGTTTACCAGCACAGTTTACATACAAATATAAAGTACAGGATGATTAAAATTCATAACCTTATAGATATAAGTGATTATAGATAAAAAGTTATTAAAATGTTTGGAATATCTGCTTTTTTATGGCCAAAGCCTCAGCACAGAATTTGGCCACTTTAGAGGTGGTCTCATTAGATTGGTCGCCAAGGAGATATGTATAGAATTTATCAGATCTTCATGGGAACTTAGAATAGGGGTGAGATATGTGGAACGACTGTCCTTGTAAAATAGGCAGTGTAAAAATACACGTTCCACTGTTTCGACTGTGTTCATTTGGCAGGAGCACAAACGTTGGGAGTAGGGAGAATGCTTTTTTTAATGTAACAATAATACTTTTGCTTTCTGTTTGTCTGAATATAAACTCTCTTTCATTGACAGTTGTGATTATTTTTTCCCTTCAAATTGCAAAGGCAATATTTGTTTACTGTGATTCAAAAGCATATCCCAGAGCAAATGAGAGGGTAATGTTGTAGCAGATAACTGTGACTGAAATAACAAATTTGTTTACAATACAGTAGCTACAGCAATGCTCAGAAGACTGTGTGGTCTGTGCATTCTTAGATAATATTAACAACTCACACAATTCTAGCAGATTAATCTGAAAATACAAACACTGCACAGTATATGTCTTGGCTTGCTGTCTAATAAAGAAACAGTCGGTATGATGATCTCTTGAACTTAGAGCTATGCCTTTGTTTCTGTCATTTGCATAATGAAAATAAATTGGCAAACTAATGAATGAATGAATGGAGTCATTCAATTATTATTTTTTTCCTGTGGTGCTTGGCACTTTTGTTTAGAGAGTTCAAGCAGAGCTCAGATTTGGAGCCCTTTCACATAACTGGCTACACAGTTCTTTACCTTGAAATGCCAGGGATTGAACCAGTGTCATTCTGAATGCCAATATTGTGTGCAATTATGGTACATGGTGCATCAACATAAGGAACTTCTATATGTTATATTTATGAGCAACTTTCAAGTAGTGTAAAGGACTATCCTGTTTTGTGATATCTAATCTATGTTTGTATTTGATTTTATGCCTTGTACACCTTGAACTGTGTCATCTACTGCTATTGTTTGGGGAGGTAGGGGGCTTATAAATATTTTAAATCTGTAATCCCCATTCTGACTCCTTGCCTGACTATCATCACAATGATCTTATAAACTTTGAACTCCTTACTTTTTTCTCTTGATCCCTACAGTGTCTCTGCCATGCCCTATGGCCCTGTTGGCTATCTCTGATATTCTAGCTGCCTGATTACTGAACTGACTCATTCTGCTTCACCTGACTCATCTTGGACATCTGTATTTAACAAAATACCAATTCTTCCCACCGTCTGTCTTCAAAGGGTGCAAAATGCCAACCTGGCCCACTCTGTAGCATTGTTGCCTGTCTTCCTACATGTAAAAGCACAATGTCTAGCTCTTTTCCCTCCTGTAGATCTGTATTGCTGCCTGGTGCTACAATATGCAAGTCACTGCCCACTAGGCAATAACGTTTAATTTCTTGAGATACCAAATGACTTTACCTGCCTACAGTGTAATTCTGCCTTCTGAGGTTTTAAACCTCACTCTGCAACTGTTTCTACCTTCCTTTGAGGGCCAAACACCTCCCACTTCCCTGTAGTGCCATTCAAGAATATTAATTGCTTATAAAACTAGGAAATTTAAATTTGTCAGACAGAATCCCTCCATTGATCCCTGTGAATATCTCTAAATATCATCCATGCAGAAAACAAAGATTTACAAATGAAAGCATGTTTCCTACTGAAACCACCTGGAAATGAAAATTAATAATGCAAGAACAGATAAAGAAAAACAAATACACATTTTGAAATCAGAACAAATAAACAATTGTGAACCCTTGCTTGAAATTAGAATCCTTTACTTCACTAAGTGCCAGCTCCTGTGGCTATTAGCCACAAGGTATAGATAGTAACTCTCAGTCTGGGGCAAGTGATGCTCTGTATTCTTGGTGCTTGGGGGGGGCAACAGTGGGAGGGCTTCTAGTGTCCTGGCCCCACTGTTGCACCTCCTGATGGCACCTGGTATTTTTGGCCACTGTGTGACAGAGTGTTGGACTGGATGGACCATTGGCCTGATCCAACATTGGTTTGTCTTATGTTCTTATGTATGCAACACATGTGCAAATGAGACTCTGCTGATAAAACTCAGTATTTTAGGTGAGTTATTTCCAAAACTGTAGGTTCATAAAGTATTGAATAATTAGCCATCAGGTAATGCATAGGCATGTGTGAGTAAAGATTTTGTTGAAGTAGAATCAGTAGATCCTTTAAAACATGATTTTTTCCCCCCTCCAACAATATGACTAGTGTCTAGTCTTGTTAGCACAAGCTCCCAGGATAACTTTTCTTTATTCTAATAAAGTGAAAGACTATATAGCATAATAAGGCACTTAGCAACTAGGTTAAGTTAATATTTTATTACAGCAGGGGCTGTTAAACTGTACTTGTGGTTAGATAAAAGAAACGCCAATCTTAACGATATTCGGGATTTCTCTGAGATCATCCCTGTACGGCTTGTATTAGACATTTTTTTAATTCATAAGAAACCAGCATCATATTTTTAGGAGCCAGACCTGTACAGAGCTCGAACATTTTAGGCAGCTACATTAATTGTTTAGGCTCCCAGGCAGTTAGATCCATGGGATTTGTCCTGCCATGCATATTTCCTTATGAACTGAATTATTTGATTACGTTCATTATTACGTTATTACATTAACTAATAAATTGATTGTTCAGACATGTTTTTTTTCCTGACTTTCATTATGATCTTTTGCTGGGCAATGGTTAAGCAAGCACAATCCTGATGTACCTAATACTTCAGAGCGGCAAGAAAAGAATTTAAACATCAGAATGCTTTAATCACTTGTAGCTCAAACAATCCAATATTAAAACACATTTCTGCATGAACAACTTATAACTAATAAGTGAGAGAAATTACTTGCAATGTGGAAAGCCATTCCTTAACTGCAACTCATTAAATAAATTACACCAAATTACCCCATATTATTACAATGCTGAAAATAGAATTCAGCAGTGGTGGTTTTGACACTTTTCCTTCCCTTTTAGGGTTCATGGCAGATCTGTTTAGAACATAATTAGATCAGATCAGGCGCTGCTATGGATTGCTGGCTTGTTACTGCAACTCCAGCAAATAATGTGCGTAGAAAGAGTCATTGAAATGAGCAGGGACATTCCCCCCCCCCATTATCCTTGAAATGGCCCTGTAAAAGAACTGAAATCCAAAGAATATACTCCACCTTTTATTTATGGTAGGAAGTACAAATGTATTGGTGGGATATTGTTAATTATATATGAACTTTTTAAATTCTAACCACATTAGTTCGATTTTTGTGTTATGACTGTTCCTGCAACTGGTAAGATCCAGCTTGGCCACCACTAATCGATAGTTAGCTGCGGTGGCTCAAGTGGTTAAGACGCTGAACTGCAGGCTGTGGAAGGTCGGTAGTTCAGCAGTTTGAGACCCGGGTGCCGCATGACGGAATGAGCTCCTGTCTCTAGTTCCAGCTCCTGCCAACCTAGCAGTTCGAAAGCAAGAAATTGCAAGTAGATAAATAGGTACCACTTCGGTGGGAAGGTAACAGCATTCCGTGTGCCTTGGTGTTTAGTCATGCCGGCCACATGACCACGGAAACATCTTCGGACACTGCTGGCTCTTCGGCTTTGAAACGGAGATGAGCACCGCAACCCTAGAGTCAGATTCGACTGGCTTTCGAGCAAGGGAACCTTTACCTTTTAAGACAACCTGAACAAAACAGAATGACTACCATGATTACTACACAAGACATCCTCAAGCCACTCTTGTGATGAAAATGGTGGAGCTGGAGAGAATTTGGGGCAAGCCTATCAATAAGTGACAACATTTTTATCTAGACTTACATAAGAATCAGTTGCACAGAACACCAGTGCCATAACAGAGAAAGAAAAAACCAAGAACTGTCTCATTTGTCATTAATACCATGGCAATTTATTAATTTCCAGCAGAAGATGGCAGAACCAGTCCTAATTTTTTCTCTTTTGTATTGATGTAATTTGTTTAAGGCAACATTGGCCCCGGTCACACGGCAAAGTTGCCGTGGGAAAGGCACAGGAGTCCTGCAGATTTTCTGGGCGTGATCACACCCCAACATCTGGGAAGCACAGTGCTCCCGTGGCAAACCTGTGGCTCCCTGCCGAAGGAAAAAACTAGTACTTACAAGGTACTAGTTTCCGGAAACCGTGGGCCAAGGGCGGGCATCTGATCGCATTTCTGGTGGACTTACGTGGCATCCGGCGCCCATCTTTGCAGGTTGCACAACAGCGCCCAACAGTGCATGCGCACAAAGAGTGATTGCTAGTGCGATCTCGCAGCGTGGCTTCTGTGCCATGCTGCAGGATACCCGTCTGGTCGGCATTTCCCCCCTAACCACAGGACCTTGACCAGGACGTGTGCTCGGCCGGCCATGCATTAGTTTCCTCCGGGGCAATTAGCCATGCCTCCCCCCACCCGCGATATCCAGCCCGTGTGATCGGGGCCTTTGATTTTCTTAATCATCCTGATCCTATTAATGAAAAGCTGGCCGATGACTGACACTTTCATGTTTCATTATTCACCAATGAGAAAAAAAGCCCTTCACTCTGTGTGTATTTTGGAAGGGGAAACAAGGTTGTGCAACATTGCACCAGAAGTATTTCCCTCCTTTTAACACCCCCTCCCCAAGAAGGGACAGTCCTCTCACTGAATGGGAAAGCTTCCATGAAAAGTACCCATTTTGGCTCAGCTTTAATTACAATAGTAGGAACTTATTTGAGTGATGTGATATTTCCCTGTTCCACTGAATATATACATCTCATCAGATTGGATTATTGGCCCTTGACTGCCATTACAGAAAGTACAGCATCTGGGCACATGTTCTGTTGGGCCTGTTTCTTCTTAGGAAATAGTGGGATGATGCAATTAGGAGTGTGACAGTGTAAAAGTCGAACAGCCATAATCTGGGTTGATGTGACCTCATCAAGAAGAAATGGGAATACCAAACAGCTTTATAAGAGCACTTTGTTCCCTCTAAAAGCATCCTTAGTGTACTTCTTTTGTATAGACATATCTTTCTTTTCTCATCATTAAGCAATTTCTACCTTTTCACTGGTGGTTCACTGTGAACCAAACTCAAATGCTGACATTATATGAAAGAGTTCACAAAACAAAACAGCAACAAAACAACCAAACAAAAACCACCCAGGGACTTAATAAGCATTTCTGCCTTGACAGCGGTGTCATAATCTTTAATGGTAGTACCAGAAAAACATCTACTTCTGCTTCATTGACTATGCTAAAGCCTTCAACTGTGTGGATCACAACAAACTATGGCAGGTCCTTAAAGAAATGGGAGTACCAGACCACCTCACATGTCTCTTGAGAAACCTGTATAAGGGTCAAGAAGCGACAGTTAGAACCGGATATGGAACAACTGATTGGTTCAGCATAGGAAAAGGAGTACGACAAGGATGTATATTGTCACCTTGCTTATTTAATATATATGCAGAGTACATCATGCAAAATGCTGGCCTGGATGAATCACAAGCAGGAATTAAGATTGCTGTGGAAAAGATCAACAACCTCAGATATGCAGACGATACCACTCTAATGGCAGAAAGTCAAGAGGACCTAAAGAGCCTCTTGTTCAGGGTAAAAGAGGAGAGCACAAAAGTGGGCTTGAAGCTCAACATAAGAAAAACTAAGATCATGGCATCCGGCCCCATCACTCCTTGGCAAATAGAAGGGGAAGTCGTGGAAGTCGTGACAGACTTCACGTTCCTGGGATCCCAGATCACCGCAGACTGTGACAGCAGCCATGAAATTAAAATTTTATGTTCGTTGCATCTATAAAACTGTCTAACCATCTCATCCTTTGCTGTCCCCGTCTTCTTTGACCTTCAATCTTTCCCAGCATCAGGGTCTTCTCCAGTGAGTGCTCCCTTCTCATTTGGTGGCCAAAGTATTTGAGCTTCAGTTTCATTATCTGGCCTTCCAGGGAACAGTCAGGGTTGATTACTTTTAGGATTGACTGATTTGATCTTCTTGTAGTCCAAGGGACTCTCAAGAGTCTTCTCCAGCACCATAGTTCAAAAGAATCTATTCTTCGACGCTCAGCCTTCCTTATAGTCCAACTCTCGCAGCCATACATGACTACTGGGAATACCATTGCTTTGACCATGCGGACTTTTGTTGGCAGGGTGATGTCTCTACTTTTTATCATGCTGTTTAGGTTCGCCATCGCTTTCCTCCCAAGGAGCAGGTGTCTTTTAATTTCATGGATGCAGTGATCTTTGATCCCAGGAACATGAAGTCTGTCACTGCTTCCATGACTTCCCCTACTATTTGCCAATAAGTGATAGGGCCGGATGCCGTGATCTTAGTTTTTTTGATGTTGAGTTTCAAGCCAACTTTTGCACTCTCCTCTTTCACTCTCAACAGGATGCTCTTTAGGTCCTCTTCACTTTCTGCTATTACAGTGGTATCCAAAGTTCCCACTAACCTGTGGAGTTTTGTGAGCAAAAATTCTACTTTGTGAGCTACTGGCATTCAAGTTGTGAGCGAGCAATTTAGTTACTGCATTAATTAGTTTGCTCTGGAGCCATCCTTCCTGAGCGAAGACAAAATTGCATGAGCCAGAGGCTTAAAAACTGTGAGCTAGCTCACACTAACTCAGGTTAGAGGGAACACTGGTGGTATTGTATGCATCTGAAGTTGTTGGTGTTTTTCCCAGCAGTCTTAATTCTGGCTTGTGATTCATCCAGACTGGCATTTCGTAAGATGTATTCTGCATATAAATTAAATAAGCAGGGTGACGGTATACATCCCTGTCGTACTCTTTTTCCTATTCTAAACCAATCAGTTGTTCCATATCTGGTTCTAGCTGTCACTTCTTGACCCTTATAGAATTTTCTCAGGAGACATGTGAGGTGGTCTGATACTCCCATCGAGATTCACTTAGTCTCACAGTAAAAACCACTGTTTAAGTCAAGCACTGCTTTTTGAGGTTCAGAAGTTGCTTTGAGGTGCCTCTCTCGTGGGAAATACCACCCGTGATGCAGGGCAGGAGCTATGTGTTACATGTGTCCCCACTTTAGTGATTTTTTCAGACACATCTTTACCAGGGGGGACAGACATGCTTACTAGGAATCAGAAGGTGCAGCTACCAGAGCACATTATACAATATGGCAGAGTCGATAACAATGAAAGTTGACATTCTGAGTGAGAACAATTGGCTTCATTGGTCTTCAGCAACATTATCAAAAGTCCAGTCTGATTGTAGCCAGCCTGACTACACACTGCTGGAACATTATTGTCAGTCTAAGATGGAGAAGAAATCTTAAAAGCAGTGCAGAAGCTGCTTTCTAAAGGAAAATGGTGGCTAAATGAAGCATTATGGCATTTTAAGTCCTTTTTACACCATTTCCCCCACTCATTGGAATAAGATGCCAAATACTAGCAAACCAGTTAAAGTCGTGTTTATTTCTTCAAGACTGAAATGTACACCAGTTAAACTCAAACTCATTCTACCTTTATTGTGGTTATGTAAAAAGGCAGATCAATCTCATTCTGATTCTGAGCTGGCACTGCCAACTTTGCTTCACTCACACATACACACGTCTGTGCCAAGAAGTATGGGCCATCATCAATATCCCCTGGCACTGGTTAGTAGAAGCATTCAAGCAGTGCTGCTTATCATGGAGGAATTTTCTCCCCAGCCTCTCCTCACTCACATAGCAAGGAGTGACTGGTTTGGATAACTCTTCCCTTCCTCAGATACCTCAGGGTTCTCACTAATCCTGCCAATCGTACCAAGGGGCTCACCATTCCACAGGACTAGGCCTATTTATATGCCCACCCAACTATAACAATGTCAAGCAAGCACCTCAGCCAAGCTGAAAGAAGCCAAAAATATTCCAGTGTGCCCCTGAAGTAACTGGCTAATCCCATACAGCATACTGAAAGGTAGGTGGTTCCTCAGGCACCACCAAGTGTTGGAAGACGTGGCACTGTTTAAACTATCATTTACCCACCAACTGCCCATTGAGCATGCTGCACAAGGAATCTCTCTGCCAGTCCCCAGCTGGGAGTGGGAGATCCCTGGTTTTGTGGGCTCCTTCCCTCCACTGGCCAGCTGGCCAGCAGCAGGAAATCCCCCCCCCCAACAGCAATGTGGAGTGATGTGCCTATGTCATCCAAAAATGATGTAGGTATGCCAGTGACGTTGGGTTGTGTGTGACTGGTTTTTGGGCAAACCTCTATGGTTTGAGGGTGATTTTGCCATAGAGCATTGCCCCTGATGTGCCTACGTCACTTCCAGGTGATATAGGCACAGCTCATGACATCATTTCTGGTGGTGCTGGTATTTTGGGAGTGATGCTTCTGGCTCCCGGAACATCCCTCCATCCCCCTATTCTCTGCCCCAACTGTCTGTTTTGGAGTCCGACTTCAAAGCTAGAGGAAGAACAAGGTGAAGATCAGGTCCATCACATGACAAGTTTTGTAGAAAGCATAGGTGTATTGCTTGTGGGTTTGGGTATTTTAAAAAACCTTCAAATACAGCTCTTCAAAGTAGCAACTGATATTTCATTCAATCTCAAAGTCTGTTCTACAGGAGCAACTCTTCCCTCAAAACACCATGGATTCCTTTATCATTTTAACAGCTCTCTTTGCATGAGATAGCAATGACCCTGTAATGCATTGAGATTTGGGATGTTTTCCTTCCCCACAGCAGGGAAAACCAATCTGCTGACAGATGTTGCTTATGAAAATAGCTCAGTATGATTTGCACAAGAACACAAGGTAGAATCTCAATGGCATTTTTTTTTGTTTCAGTAATGTATGCTTGTCTGATACGATTATGAAAAAAATATTTCCCCATATATATATTGTGTGGTGAAAGAAACTGAAATACTAATGATGCAGGGAAAACAACAGTTATCACAGAGGAAAACGTTTCAGTAAAACTTTTTTTTAAAAAAGAATCATGTGAGCCACAAACCTCAGTATATTTATCTGGGATAATTCCAGAAAGGAACCTAAGATCATTCATAAGTAAAATAATGGTCTCCAATAGATGGCAGTCTTTTCTTTATAATATGTTTTCTTCTATTAGCACCTGCTAATTTCAGATGCAATCTGTTTCTGGTTTTTAACTGCCTGCAAAGAATAGAAGACTTTTGTATTTTTGCTTTAAAAAGTGACATTATAAGAAAGCATAGGACAGTGTGTTGTTCCCTAATGGGACTTTTTATCAGTTCTGCTTAATACAATCACAATTTGGTTCCTTTGAACTGTTGTTGATTCTCCCTAATCAGGCTTAGAGAAAATTATAGCTTGGATAGCTCCAAATGATCATTGATTTTTCTTCGTTTCTTTTTGTTACCTATAAAAGACTGTTTCTGTGTATTAAACCTAGAGAGACAGAGAGCACAAATCTATAAGGTTTTACCAACAGAATTTACCATCCCTTACCCTCATCTGGAGATGCCTATCTATGTACAGAGGCAATTTCATGGACTCTGCAAAGAGCTGCTGAAGGTAGCAGGGAGAACCAACATTTAGCATGTATGCAAGACATGCATGCAGTCTTTTATATGTATGTATGCACAGCATGAATACACAAGGATCTGTGGTGGCTCAAGTGGTTAAGATGCTGAACTGCAGGCTGTGGAAGGTCGGTAGTTCAGCAGTTCGAGACGGATGACGGAGTGAGCTCCCGTCTCTAGTTCCAGCTTCTGCCAACCTAGCAGTTCAAAAGCAAGAAATTGCAAGTAGATAAATAGGTACCACTTCAGTGGGAAGGTAACAGCATTCCGTGCACCTTGGTGTTTAGTCATGCCGGCCACATGCCCACAGAAATGTCTTCGGACAGCGCTGGCTCTTCGGCTTTGAAATGGAGATGAGCACCGCAACCCTAGAGTCAGATTCGACTGGCTTTCAAGCAAGGGAACCTTTACCTTTACCTTTATGCACAGCGTGAATACATAAGGTAACATCTGTGCACAGGATTCAAGAGAGTTTGTTTTCCAGTAATGCTACCATTCTGTATGAGGCAAACCTATCAGAAGACGTCATGGTATTAAAGTGAGTCTGTTGGCTAGGCTAGCTGTGTCCTAGGTAGGGCGGTCATCACTTGAAGGGTATTAGAACAGGCGTAGTATATATGAAAAAAAATCCCACTAACAGTCTTGTGGTGGCAAAAGGACTAACAATTGTAACACAATTATTTACAGGCTCATGTTCTCCTTGTCAGATGATATAAAGGATTAAAAACAGCTGTTCCTCTGGTATATGTGGGTTGTGTAGAAATAGGTGAAGGAATATTCATCCATGAAGGCAAATTCCATCTGGTGAAATGAAGAGAGTGAAGATCTTATTAGATGAAATACCTGAAACCCCACATCTGAAAGTCTAAAGGATAAGTAACTACACATGGCCCCAAATCAGAATGGGAACAACACACAGGGAGAGCCAACTCAATTAACTCACTTAAACCTGAAACAAAGGACTACAAACTATATGGAACACTGAGGTTCCATGATCAAATGACCAATGTGCTATTTAGCATAAAGAGCAGTGCTAGAGGACAATATCAATCTAGGCCACAGCACCACAGAGGACTTTTTTAATTAAAAAAATACTTTTAAAAATCTATATCCTCTCTACTACTAGCACCCCCCTACAACTGCTCTTTAAGTTTTCTTTAAGGCCCAGATAAGGAAAAAATATATATAAGCTAGGTAGGGTTACCAGGTCCCATTGACCTGCTGGTGGGGGATGGGGGGTGAATTTACCAGGATCGGGGAATGATGCTGAAAATAAACACAATGACCTGGAAGTGTGTAGGCATGTTGGGGACATGGGGTGTTTGTGACACTGTGGTTTTTGGGCAAAACTCTGTTAGAATTAGCTTCTACCATAGAGTTTTGCCCCAAAACCAGAGCATTATCCCGTATATCACCAATGTGCCTACATCACTTCTGGGTCATATAGGCATGTAATGTTTATTTCTGGCTTCTTAACTGTTGGGGGAGATGGGGTGTGTGTGGAGAGGAGTGCAGAAACTGGGGAACCCCCGCCTGCACCGGCTGTGTGTGTCTGTCATCCCTAAAACCAGGAACCAAGGGAATTTTATTTGGTGTCTAAAAGGTGATAAATGTGTTGCCTGGTGGATTTGACCATTGAGTGGATTCCATAACTGGAATGCCACTTCAGAAAGTCCCTTTTTTCTGTGAATACCATTCATAAAAGTGAAGGTTAATATTATGCAATGTGCTGAAGGTAGGGCTGCCAAGTGGGGGCGGGGGGCGGGGAAACCCCCGCTTTGGAGGCCCGATTTCTGCTGCAGCGGAATCGGGCCCTGGGGGGAACTCCACCCCTGAGGTGACGCAGCCACGTCGCTCATGTTGGGGGCGTGGCCCAGGTCATCGGGGGGGGGAACCATATGGTTTCCTGGTTTCCCCCCCCCCGACGATCTGGGCCATGCCCCCAACATGAGCGACATAGCACGTCACTTCCTGTGATGTGCTGGTGGCGCGCACGTGCATTTTGGAAGAGCTCCCAGAGACCGGCAAGGCTCCCCCGCTGCCAAAGGTAAGTACACTTGGCAACCCTAGCTGAAGGGTATAAAATAGATATAGATTGTTGTGTACTGCCTCTTCAAGAGGCTATCCCAGTAGGCCTCAGAGCAAGCAGGAGAGTAGGAGGGACTCAGGGCTTCTCTTCTCAGGCTCCCTGCTAGTAGCCTGCAGGAGTGCAGGGCCTAGTACAACCCCGGCCTAGAGCTCTAGAAACAGCTTAAGTTCTTCTTCTTCTTCTTCCTCCAGTAGCCAAGTTACCTGCCCTAGAGTCAGGCCCACAGTCAGAATTGGGGGGGGCAAAGAGGGGGCAGTAACTGCCAGCAGGGGATGGGGTAGACTTAGATGGGGAGGGAGCAAGGAGGAGGGGAGGATCTAGGGTGTTGGGTGAGAAATTAGAAGGACTGAAAGGGGTGGGAGAGAAAGGTTAAAATAAACAATGATGGACGACTCAGGGGAAATGGGAGCTGAAGGAAGACACAAGAAAGGCAAATACAGGATGGAGGGACCAGAGAACTGGGATGTGGCACCCCCTGAGAACACACTAGGCATGGCAAAAAGTACTTGTGTAGCATTTCAATTCTGGCAGCATCTTTTGGAGTCAGCCTGCACAGACCAACTCCCCACCACTCATGGCTGCTTTACACCCCACGCAGTGGAGCTTCTCTCAGCAGCAGTGGCATGGCTGGGCTGAGACAACGAAGAGGCTTAGCAGGACAACCATGCCTGCTTGCCTGCTAGGGAAAGGGAGAGGAGAGGCCCGGCAGGTAGGTGGAGACTCGCTTTTGGTCAGGGCCATTGGACAGCTGGACAGGGTATGCAGGGGTGCCTGGGTCTCTGCTGCAGCCTGAGGGTGGCAGCAGGAAGTGCCACTGTTTGCACAATGCCACGGCTGGAGGCGTCATGGGCAGTAGCAGAGCAGTGGACGATGCTGCCAATTGGGGTTGCTCTGTGTGGGTGTGGTATGATACATGAGGGGCAGAGCACATCTGTGAGGGGGCATCACCCCTGCCAGCCCCTATGCCTATGGGCCTGCCTACAGTTACTGTTAATAAAGAGGCCTACAGCCAAACATAATTGGGTGTCTGTTGTTTGCTCCACTACACAAAACATGGGGATGGGGATGGGATCGCCCTGCTATGAAAACTCCCAGGAAGGTGTGGAAATAAGCTGAGATCAGCCTAGCTTGTTCCTTGCCTTCCACCTTAGTGCTGACTCACTACAGAAATGGCTGCATTGGGCCATATAGAAGAATTTGATGTAAGTCAACCCACCTCTTGGGACTGTTATGCAGAAAGGCTATCTTACTATTTACAAGCTAATAAAATCAAAGGGGCAGAATAAAAGCATGCCATTTTATTGACTGTCTGTGGAGCAAAAAACTTTTGCTATTGTTCATTCTCTGATGGCACCTGCTGTGCCAAGTACAAAAACTTATGAGGATCTGATAGCCCTGTTGAAGACTTGTTTTTGCCCAGCACCATCCGTTACTCTACAGAGGTTCTATTTTTTTTAGGTGTGATCAGCAAGCCAGTGAACATGTATCAGAATACATTGCAGAGCTCCAATACCTTTCTGAACATTGTGAATTTGGGGGTCTTCTGGAAGGCTTGTTACGAGATCGGCTCATCTGTGGATTTAAGGATGAGGCCATCCAGCAGCTCCTCCTCTCTGCACAGAATCTGACTTTTGCTGCAAGACAGTGCCAAGCATTAGCAGCAGAAGAGAAATTCATAGCAGGCACCCCACTAACGCCCACATTCTCCAACAAACCCCCGGAATCAGATGAGGAGCAAGTACAGAGAGTTACATTTGCATCAGTGGGATTATGTAAGGCAAGCAATAAATCTGTGTGTTTAATCTGTGGTGGGTAACATAAACAAAGTGAATGCAGATTCAGGAACGCTGAGTGTCACACTTGCCAAAAAATGGGGTCACATAGAAAGAGTTTGTCAGTCAATGGCTAATCCCAGGAAACAAAGAGAGCTTCAAACTGCCCATAATTTGGAGGAAGAAGTACAAACATTGGACTCCATTCAACATATTCATGCTGTTGAGGGGCAATGCCCAGAAATAATTGCCACTGTAGAGATAAGTGGTCAGAAGTGTGAAATGGAAGTTGACTCTGGGGCTGGATCCACCATCATAAACAGCAACACATTTTCACAGCTGTTCCAGGACCATTCTCCCAAATTAAAGAGATCAAAATGTTGCCTTTATGACTAAAATGTACAGATGATTCAGATCCTTGAAAGTGTAATGTAGATGTTCACTAAGGATCTGTCAGTCAAACATTACTTACTAGTTATCTAATAAACACTTTATCCGATGCCCTCCAAAACAAACAACAACAAAAAAATCCTCCCCAGACCAACAGAAGAGAAAGAAAAGTAGAAACCATCTTTGAGAGGCTTCTCCATAGTACAGGGGCCATCACAGTCATTGAATGAGGCCACCATCAGAAGACATTTATTAGCAGCTCTAAGCTCATAACAGGTTATACATTAGGAGAGACCTTGAAGAATTGTATAGGTATGTACTAGCACATTGACTGATGGGCAGTCAGTGAACTTCTTATGAACTCATGGTGTGACCCATCATGAGTATCAGCTGAAGTTTCCAGAACATCTTCAAGGGCAGCCCTGGGGTACAGTAAATCACGATAATCCATATCAGTGTGGTAAGCTTGGAACACACTAAAATATAAAATAATTTGTGTACCATATGTATATGGGAAAAGGTGTTCCATGTTAAGCCGCTAGAGGGCTCCAGCTGTTTCAGTGTATATTAGTTCAGAACATAGCAAGCTATCAAGCAATTTATATGCCTAATAAGGAAGCAGTTATCTTTCAGGTATGTCTGCCTCTGAACTTGTTCGCAGGACCTTCAGACATAACAAAAGCACTCCTTTAAGGGGAACTTTCCTCTATCAAGCAGCAGCAGATCCATTTTTCTTAACAACACCATCTTTCCATCCAGCATTATCTCCATATTTTCCAGATTCAGTTTCAGGATGTTCATTTTGCACTTGACTACCAGAGCTAGACACTGCCTTAGAGATGGCAGAATCTGGAGGTCTTCTTATGTAAATATAGATATGAATATTATCAAAACATTGATAACATCTAGCATCAAAAGTGTGGATGATCTTATTGAAGGACATCAGGTATAGACTGAATAACACTGGGAAGCTGTTGGAAGAACAGAGCCACATGAGACAACATAGATCACCTTTCAAGTCAAAGAAGCTGTGTCCCCAATGAGAACTTTCTTTCCATCTATTTGATAGAAAACAGTGGAATCATTAGAGGGCTGTATCTGAAATGTCAAATCCCAACTAATTTTATGGATATTTAACATTTCTACAGTGTGTGTGTGTGTGTGTGTGCATGCACAAGTTTGTGGAAAAGATACATATAAAATTAATTTTAAAATGATGAAAGATGAAGTTTTTTATTTGGCACATAACATTAATGTCTTTTCCCCACCGAGATATCTTGACTTTCAACATTTGCACTTTGCAGTTAAATGCTGAAACCCCTAAGTACCCATAATTATAGAGACATGTTAATTACTGAAAGTACTGCTTGCTTTTGGAACAATTAAAACCTATTCAACAGTCTTGTTGGTTTCAAGGCAGGGAAACTATTTAAAAGGGCAGTAATTAAGTCAAAATCATTTTTTTTTATTATTGACTATCTAAAATCTCATGTGAATCAAGAAATGGTTGGCTGACCTATGTAAAAATATCTTTATAGATTTTTTCTTTTTAAGTTCTATAAAGACTATTTCAAAGTAAAGTTTCACAGATAATTAGATACAACTATAATTAGGATGCCATATTGATATAATTGTGTAAACGTAATATAATTGTGATTAATATAATTGTTATTAAATACTGAAATTTGCATTCTAAACAATCACTGTCAACAATCAATGAGGCTTTCCCCCTGTAACCTCTTTATGCAGGGGCTGGGCTGGACTCATGAGTAGCCATGTCCAAATCCAGATCTAGAGTAGCCATGTCCAAATCCAGATCTAGAGATCCTTTCCATGTTCCTGGAATTCCCATGGCTTCTGGAGCTGAAGGCAGGGTGTGACGGTAAACTCTATTGATCAGGCAAAAGCAAAATGCCTGATCTTTCGAGACCTAACCGATCCAGAGACTTACATACTGCCTGTCAATTGCAAAGGGCAGTATTGCACTCCCAGTTCTTCATTCCTAAAGAACTTTCTGAAACCTTAAAAACACATGAACACTTCATGTACACAAAAGCTTATATCTTCAATAAAACTTTGTTGGTCTTAAAGGTGCCACTGGACTCAAACTTTGTTCTGCTGCTTCAGACCAACATGGCTACCCACCTGAATCTATCTTAAAAGCACATGTTAGAAATGGGATTTGGGGGAAAGCTATGTATTAACTCATCCCAGCCTTAAGCCAAACACTAACCCTACCAGATTGATCAATCCTTGCAAGTTTGTTGAGAGGCAATGAAATCTTGTTGGCTCTGTGTGAACAAAAAGGATCTCTGTTATATATATGAATAAAAGTCAGCCACATTTATTGAGTACAAGAAATAATGAACAGACAGAGACAAGACTGTAACCCACCACCACAGGCTCACTTTCAAAACATTCAACTTTGCCCAGAGGTCATTCACAAAGACCAGGCATGCTTTTGGCCTTTTATTGCAGAAACTCACTCATGCTGAACAGTTTTTATCCAGAATTTGCTAGCATGTAGAGCAGAACTCTGTAGTTCACTCAGGAAACCTACCCCCCTTCTCTGCTGTGTGCCTGCATATATACCCCCTGATTGCAGCTCTCCAACCCATCTATTGTGGTTTTCCGAAGGCACTCAGAACATAGGCATTTCTACTTAAATGGGTGATTTTGAGGAGGGCATCCCCTTCCAAGATCCTTCCATGTGACTGGCAGTGTTCCCTCTAAGCTGAGTTAGTGTGAGCTAGCTCACAGTTTTTTAGCCTCCGGTTCACATATTTTTGTCTTCGCTCAGGAAGGATGGCTCCAGAGCAAACTAATTTATGCAGTAGCCAAATCGCTTGCTCACAACTTTAATGCCAGTAGCTCACAGAGTAGACTTTTTGCTCACAAGACTCCACAGCTTAGAGGGAACATTGGTGACTGGCCTTTGTCAAAGTTAGGGCTTGTTCCTGCCCCCAGGAAAGATTTAATGTTACTTTTAGCACTTTTTAATAACAGAACCAAGGTCCTGCTTTTCTGTTATCTTCAGGTTTCTCACTGTCTTGCTGGAGACCAAATTCAGAGTCCTGCATCATAATTCTTGTTACCAGTTGTGACATCAAAAAGCTGATAAGCATTGCACCTATCCACATTCCAATCTTGTACATTTAAAGATGGGGTGTGTGTGTGAAAGATGGTTGTAGTTCTGCTCTATGAGCAGGCCTTAAATCAGTGTTGCCTCTAATACATACAAGATATCTCACTAGGGTAATTTAATTTTTAGACAATGTGAGGTTCCTAATTGAACTTCAACAGCCAACAATTCTTATCTTATAAACACTAGGCCACCCATAGATGTATACACATATAGATGTGGAATGGGTTTGTGCCCACCCAAATAAAAAGCTATGTGAATGACTATTATGTTGAGCACATAGCTAGCCTCCTATTTGTAGATGGGATTCCCCCCCCCCAGTAGTCTGGATTCAGATCTGTATGTATCCCCTTTCAGTTGCTATATCCATGTGTACAAGCAGACTAGTTGTCATGTTGTCTGAACAGGGACACCATAAAGATTTTGTATGCACATACATTCAAACCAACCAGTGGATATTCTAGGGTTCTGGTTCACATGTACTGAAGTACATGCACAACCATATGCAAAATAGATGCACTGTCCCTCTTAACACTGCTCATTGTGGGTAGTATGCAATCTTGGTATGAGCAGTTGCTAGGCTTCCAGTACTCATGGGTGTAACATCTGAAAAGGTTTTTTGTGATTCGGTCATCTGAGCATCCAGAAATATAGACAACCTATTCACAGCCGTTTCTTTTCAGCAGCTGAATTTTGATGTATGCCAGTTCCCCAATGGTCAGATGACAGCTGTACCACACTTTCAACTTTGTTGATAGCCTGGGACTCAAAAATAGATTTTCCACATTGAAGATCTGTGCCCTATGGGAGGACTTGAAGGACTTCAACAGGTGGATCCCAGAAAAAAAGTCAGTGAAATATAAAGAATTTTATTTGCCACACAACTTGGAGAAGTACATACATGAAAGTTCAGAAGTAATAAGACCTGTATTCTGAGATTTTTTCCGTGATGGTAAATTAGCTGACATGGCTTAGCAGGGATAGACATGAACTGAAAATATGTAGTTCATGTTGGTTTGTGGCTTGTGGCTGAACTACAAACCAAACCGAACTAGGAGGTTTGAAATGGTTTGTAGTCCCTTTCAAACAGGTTTGCAGAAAGGCCGGAAAAACAGCTGAGCGATGGGGAGCGCCTGCACCCACTGCTCATCTGTTTTTGCAGCTTTTGCAGGTAACAGAAAGCAGGGGTTAAATGGACTCAGTATCCCTTTAAACCCCTGCTTTCTGCTCTATCCATGAACTGTCACAAACTGCTTTAAAAGTTAATGGAAATTCATGACAGTAGACCTGTCATGAACTTCGGTTTGCAAACCACAAACGGCAAAATTCATCATGAATTTTGCTTCGTGGTCAGTTTATGCCCATGGCTTAGCTAGAAATTAAGTCTAAAGTTTGGCATAGCTACTTCATAGAAGATACATGAAACTAATGTGAAATGGAGAAGAAAAGCATATGTTAAATAGTCTTGTTACATGTCTGCAAGCCTTGCATGGCAACAGGAGTTTCTTGCTTTTGCTTTTCTGCTAGAAATTCCTTGCACTACAATCTCAAAGATGTTTGTAACACCCAAGATGAAAGGTGTGTTTTAGGTGTTGTGTGTATGTTATCTACAAGAGTGGGCTTAGAAGCCCTACTATCCACAGAGAGGCAGTATATGTCCCCCTCAGCAGAAACCACAGAATTTAGAAACAAGTTTTCCGTTAATTCCCTTAGCCACCAGTGGATTCATATTAGATCTGATCCTTGCCTGGCATTGAACTGTGAACTTTTGGGATTGCTTTGATGAATCTTTCCTCTAATTCTAAAATCCATCTCACATTTCTCTAAAGTGGAAGAGGCTTTTCTTTTCTCTCTTTCTTTCGAGGCTTTTCTTTTCCTTAACAAAAGAAACAAAACATTATTTTTAGATGCCTTAAGGACCTGATTGATTAAAAGGCTGCCCATATAATCAACTTAAACATAATAACATTGTTCAAATGAATGGGGATGTAAGCAGAGCTGTGCCTTTTTTTAAAAAAGGAAGAAAGCTGTATGCATGTAACACCACACTTCGGTTTTGCAATCAGACAGGTAATTATTATTTCTCAGGATGCCAGAGTCCAGCAATTATAACCTTTAAATATTCATTTCAGTTAATTAGAGTAACTGGAACAGTTCTGATAAAAATGCTTCCTAAAATAGCTTTAGGAGATGGTGAATATAATTCACCTGATAGTGGAAACAGGTACGTTTTTCACACAAAAAACAAAAAAAATCATGAAAAGAAAAACACAGTGTGCCTGGATTTAGCAACTTTCTTTATGAAATATTAGGCTGAATCCACTTTTTTGTTTGTTTGCTGGCTCCAGATCAGTGCAACAAAATAATATCAAAACTGCGAGAGAAGAGAGATCCAATTCCCAAACGTTGTCATGTGATTTGTACCGATTTGTACAGGAAGTGCATCTATTTATTTCAATATGCTCCACAACTAAAGGGTATAAATAAAGATTTTGCAATCAGCAGTGTTCTAATGTGTATGAACCATGTAATTATATCTGGCAGAAAGGAATATTTTTGTTCATGACTGGTTGCTAGCATGGATGTTTACAGAAAAAGCTTTCTTCTTCAAATTTATTAGTATTCGTAGTTTATGTCAATCCTTTGAAAATATTTTTACATAGGATTATGAAACATTGAAGGGAATAGGAATAGGCTAAAATGTTCATCCATGACAGAGATAATTTTCTGTAGTTCTACATTTGCTGGTACCAAGTATAGCTGCTCTAGAGGAGCTAAAGATAGATGCTTCAAGGAAGTAGTTCAAAATCTCAACACATGGAGATATCCTGGAATTTCAACTAATCTCCAGACTACATAGATCTGTTCTGCTAGAAAAATGGCAGCTTTGGAGAACAGATTCAAGTGCACTTCATCCCTGCTGAGCATCCTTACCTCCCCAAACTCCACCCTCTCCATGCTCCACCCTCAAATCTCCAGGAATTTCCCAACCTGGATTTGATAACCCTAGTTTGGATTCAGGTTGGGGAAGCAGGGTGATAAAATTTTCACCAATACTTTCCTGATTGGTACAAGTAATGAGATCTGTACTCAAAAAAACTTCTGAATTTATCTTGCTTGCTGGATCAGGAATTTCAGGTCTAAATTGCATATATATTGAAGGCTGCATTGTTTTGCTTTCAGAGCAGTCATCATTTGGATGAACATCTACAGCACACTTGTATGTTATCTTGGGGACTTTTCCATGTTCAGTGCCCTCCTTCCAGTCCTTGGAATTATGAAGGGGAAGAACCCAAACTTTGAAGCTAATTCTCTTCTCTGTTGTCAGCTTTTCTCATTGCAATCTGAAACATGAGTAAAGGGTGTTACCAAAAAATGAGGCTTTAAAAAAATAAGATAATGAAGTCTGGAGTCTATCAATTGCCACCTGATATGTCCATATTTTTTAAAAGTTCGATATGGTGGATGATGGACCTGGCCTTTACTGGTGGTACACGCTATAAAAAATGGTACTGTTATGCCTACTGTTTAAAAGGAAAAATAACCACTGTGAAATACTAATACAATAAAGGCAAAAGTAAAGATGATGATATATATTTAGTTTTATTGTAATATATTAATTATTTTCAATATTCCATATGAGACATTCAGTACAAAAATATAGTTATTTCGATCCAGTATCAAAGTGGCATTCCTCACAAGGGAAAAGTCCAAGGAAAATTTATACATAGAATTAATCAAAATATGTGCGGTGTCCAAAGTGCAAATGAGATGGGGCTTCCAGCTGACTCCCACATTTTGGCGATCATGTCCCTTCTTCAGTAAAGGAAACTAGCAAAACTGTTTAAAAGGATCATTTCAAGAGGAGTATTGGTTTTGGAGAATAAACAATAAAAATAGGTCTTGGAGAATAAACATGGACCTACCTGAGGCCTTAGGCAAACCTAATTTCCAGCTCCAGCTGATGAAGCCCTGCCCCTGTGTTCTGGTCTCTGCTGCCAACGTTTTCTCGCATCACAATAGCAATGCACGTATATAGCCCTGGGAACCTGGCATTTAGATGGAACTTGGTGGGACCTACAGGTCTGCCCTTTGCCCCCCCCCCCCAGTCGGAATAACGAGACAGACACCAATATGGATTTAACAAGGGCCACTTTATTAATTATTTAATAACAACAAATAGTAGCGAGGGGTTACTGGAAATTTACTGAGGAATATGACAGGTGTCAGACTCCTGACCACCTTCATTTCCTTCTGGGCGATGCAACTGCTCCGATCTCAAGCCACCGTAAGGTAGCTTTCGACCAGCAGCGTGACATGTTCAAGGGAACCCCTGACCCACCACCCCAGAAGCCGCAAAGGCCCACTAAGGTAGGCCGAGCCAGATTGTTCCAAGGAAGATCACCCCTTTCTGGCCTTGAGCTGCAAAGGTCCGAAAGCCATTTCTGGAGGACCCTTTATTTCCTTTATAACAATGCCCCGGTGCTCACCATTTCCATCCTAATCGCGCTACCCTGCCAAACACTAAAGTGACCATCCTATTAAAACAACCCAACCTGATGAAGCCAATAATCCAACACCACCATCGTCAGTGCAAGGTAGGCAAAAACACCCCCATCCATAGGCCAAACGATGGAGGCGAAAAATTCCTACCTGGCTCAATGAAAAGGCAGCCGGTCAGACCTGCACTAAAATAGGGTGGGAGGTAAAGCAGGGGGCAGGAGCCAAGCCTAAATAGGGTGGCTCTGCCCCCTGTAGGTTTCCTTACTCGCTATGCCTCTCGCGATGGCAAAGCAGCCCTCCCCCACCAGCGCAGGCTCAGCGGGGGTTGGGGCTCGCATTCTCTTGTTTTATCCACACATCAGATATCTACCCTAAAAATGAAGGAATGATATACAGTATTTTATTTATTAAGAACATAAGAACATAAGCCAATGTTGGATCAGGCCAATGGCCCATCCACCCCAACACTATGTCATACATTGGCCAAAAATACCAGGAGTCCATCAGAAGGTCCAACAGTGGGGTCAGGACACTAGAAGCCTTCCCATTGCTGCCTCCCCAAGCACCAAGCAGAGCATCACTTGCCCCAGAGCAAGAGTACTTATCTATACCTTGTGGCTAATAGCCACTGATGGATCTCTGCTCCGTATATTTATCCAATTCCCTCTTGAAGCCATCCATGCTTGTAGCCACCGCCACCTCCTGTGGCAGTGAATTCCATGTGTTAATCACTCTTTGGGTGAAGAAGTACTTCCTTTTATTTATTTTGTTCAATTTATAGCCCACTCTTCCTGAAACCAGCTCAGTAGTGGGGGAGAGCAAAATAATCCTATTTGTTTCTCTTGTGTTACATAAATGTAGATATTGAATTATTATTCACTACTTTGGTTCAATATCCTTACAAACTTTAACATGTATTCTTTACAGACAAACTTAACATGTAACAGCAACTGGTTAGTTATATGATGATCAGAATCAGGTCCCTGGTGCAGTGGAGAAAGACAGAGGTGCAAAAGAGAGATGGCATGTGTGACATATTTTACTTTTATCATACAATGACTCAGCACAATAACAAAACGGAATATGTGTCAACATGTGCTTGGAAAAAGGCTTGAACATGCCCTGAGTATACATCTGTATCTCTCTCTGTTTCTTGAAAGAATCATCCAATAAGGATTGAAATGCTATTACACTGTCATAGAGAGGCCCACTTGAATTCAATGGGAAGTCAATATGTTGGACAACATGTGAGGAATAAACTGGTTTTATAACTTTTGTGGGATATCAGCGAATGTCACTTTGGTCTTGGTTCAATGACTGAACATGACAAGGGTCACCAATACGCAAATATTACATAGGATATTACAGGATTTGACAGCTGGCTGAGGGACCAGATACCATGTACCCAGTCTCCCTTCCATCCCTCCTTGATGTGCCAGAGTGTTTGGGTTTCAAATAAATGAATATCATTTGTTGGGAAAGCCAGCAACATATACCAAATAATCTAAGTAATTGAAAATCACTGCTTCCCACTCAATATTGTCTGGTAATGCGCTGAAAATTCTTTCTTATAATATAAAAATGTCATCCTGTATTTCAGTGATGGCTTTTTAAGAATTTTAGGTCATGGTCTCTTTGTCATAAGGTTCCATATTAATTACATCACATTTTGCTTTTGTTGAGCAATGCCTCAGCAAAAGAATACCAAAGAAGTTATGAAGAAATCATAATACAATAAATCTCAGCTGGAGTGACAAGCTTAACTGTGCCATACACTGCAGAACTGAAAGTGGAAGAGTACTAAATGTGCTGTATATTAAGCATTTACTGCAGATAGCTTCATATCTTCCACACATTTTGACAAATGAGGTCTTGAGGGTACTGTATAAAGAAAAGAAATGTGGATGCTCAGTTCTGGTTTTATAGATAAGAGAACAGAGACTTCCCTAAGGTACTTTGAGATGAGTGTCACCATCAGAACAGAAAAAACAAACTCGTGTAAGGAACAGCACACAGCACCAAAAGGTGTAATCCTAGGGAGAGTTGCACCCTTCAATCATGCATGGTTCATGGCTGACTGCATGGCTCAGATCTTAAAAATTTGAAGTATTTATATCTGCCAGGAGCTGAGTTCTTTTTCTACATAGGCTTCTGAAGGGAGCAGGTAACTGCATGAAGAATCACCTGTGAAATGTACTGGGTTCGACACGCGATTAGTGATCAGCTCATGCTTTATTCAGTGATTTAGCTCAACTGCAAGACAAACTAGCAGGACCGAAGCCCTGCTTAAATCCGTGCACAACACCCCACCCCCCACACACACACTACCCGTGATAGGCTATTTATAGTGCGGCTCCTGGTCTGTAGGTTCCTTCCAGGATCCTAGCTAACTATTGTTCTCGGTATCAAGCTAGACCAGTTGATGCCGGGCCCCGGACATAACAACCTGCTCCCATATGAATCTTACGATTCATTAAAATCTTTCTCAGAATATTTTGTTCTGATTTCCCCACATACTGAAGTGAGGTGGTATAGGTGCAGTGATTAGATCTTTACAGTTGTTGCACTAAGCCTTTGAAATACCGTCATTATGAGGTTCCACTGGTGGCTTCATTACTGGCATATAGCTGTCTTTTTGTTTCATCAAATGATTAGTTGACTGCATTGGTTTTGCTTTGTTTTGTTTTGTCATTAGTCTTGTTGCTCTGGCTTTGTTTCAGTCAACATGTACGAGTGTTACTATGAAATGACGTGGCAGGTTTTTTTAACAGTGCTTAGTGATTTCATGGTGGATTTTTTAGTGCTATGTCTGTGAAAGCCACTTTGAGCTATTTTTTTTAAATTTGGAAAGAAGGACAAAAATTATTTTATAAGTAAACATTAAATGCCATTAGATAGCTGAGGGTAATGTTTTGAGGCAATAGGTTTTAATTAGTCTATTTTTAGTTACTTAATTTCATTTTTGGTTTTCTAATAAAGTTGATTACATTTGTAGTTTGTAGTTGTTTTGTTTGATGTAAATAGCTTTGATGGTGCTTTGCAGATTTCTTTTATTACTGCTAATGAGAGGGTTTGAATGGCAGGCAACTTTTAAGGGGGGGAGAAATTTGGGGTTCATTATTTTATTCTAGTTTTAATTGGAAATGCTTTTAATCATTATTGTAAGCTGCCTTGAACCACAGGATATATGGAAGGATATACACATGTCCATAAATAAATAAATAATGACCTTTATAGATAAATTTACTTTACTTGAATGCTCTTCAGTCTTATCCATGCAGGCATTTGATTCCATCACCTAACTCATGCACGAATGCTAGATATTTGTGTTTGTATCATAGTTCCTCCTCCTGCAGAGATGGCCATCTCCCGAACAAAAGAGACTGTGATGGGGGATGCCAGTGTCCTCATACGATGATGCTGGAGGGGGAAGAGACACTGGCTCCTCCCACTACTTCCACTTACAGGCTTCGTGTTTGGCCGAACAGGTCAGGCCATGAGGCTATCAGAGGAATCCGCGGCATGAGCCACAGAGTGAGAAGGAGGCTTGGGTGAAGGCCTGCCATGGGACCAGTGGTCTGTGGCCGGATTTGCGTGGTGGATCACAGTGGTGGTGGCCAAGGGACCTGGCTAGGCTTTCAGTGGTGGCAGTCGGCTGACTGAGGGTGCAGCACTGGCCACAGTTGTGTGGTAGGGCCACAGCTGCTTAGTCAGGTGACCATGGCAGTGAGGGACTCACTGGGCCAGGGGAGGGCTCCTGAGTTGCAGTGGAAGACTCAGAAGGGCTCTGGACCCGGGGGGCAGTGGGCCTGGAGGTGGTGGATTTGCTGGCAGGGTATAGGAGGTGGGCCTCAGTGGGTGGCCCTTGAGGTGGGGGTGAGTTTTCTCCCCCCTCCACAACACTTCACAACACAAAATGAAAACCAGCAACAATTCTATACATATTTTACCCCCTTCCCTGTTCCTGACTGAAGCTTCCCAACCTGCATGGTTTATGTGGATCCTACATTCCTGGGAATAAACTTTGCATTCACTGAAGAGAGCACTATGGATTGAATACATGAAGCTGCCAGATTGTTGGTCTATCAAGGTCAGCATTATTTAATTTGAATGGCAGTGGCTGTCTAGGATCCCAGGTAGAGGTCTTTTGCATCACCAGCTACCTAATCCTTTTAACTGGAGATACTGGAACCTGGCATTGTTACAGCAAAGCATCTTCTCTGCCTCATTTCCCTCAGCAGTTGTCTGTGGCCCTTCAACAATGCTGAGGTTTGGGGATCCTTCAGGACAAAATGCCAAGTGGTACAAAGCTTGCAGTGAGGAGAAATTGGATAGAATCCTCTTATGCAAGTGGAAAGAAATCTCACTGGAGCAGTTTCTCCGCTACTGCAATATGTCTTGATTGTTCTCCCTTCTCTTTGCACCCTCATAGCATGTGGCATTTTCAATATCATATGAGGCTTCTGGTGAAGGGCAAGTCAGAACAGAGCCACCTCCATAAGTGTAGGATCTAACCCATTGGAAGCCGTGGCAATGCTTGTTAAACAAGGCTCTGCTATTATTAGTAAATTTAAATACTTCATTCTTTATCAGGTATCCTGTATTGACATATGACATTAGCTTAGATTCTGCCTTAATTATCTTGTTCAATCCGTCATCTGGTGTTCTTGTGCAATTTTATTTCATTTCAATGGGGATCTTGCAGGAAAGGCATGTGGCAAATTGAACTCCTGATCCATAATTCTGTCATGTAGCCTCAGGCCTTTTCTCCTTTAATGCGTCTTTTGGCATCTAGCAGCATTCAAGAAGCAATTCTATTATATCACTTGGTTAAAGCAAGAGCACGTGTATATGTTCTGTTTTGAAATGTATGGGTTGTCTCTGGAAATCTTAAGGGTTAGCTAATTCATTTTACTAATTTTCCAACAATGCTTGAATAAAAAATAGGTCCCTCTTGTTACATGTCAGTTTAAGTATTTCAAACCCTTAAATAATCAGGAAATTGCTTTGTATTTAACAATGCCACATTTTTTCAGCTAATTAATTCATCTTACTTTGTTTAAATATAGACTGCCCTTCTAGTGTGCTTCGAGGAATGTAAAAAAACGTTTGTTTAGTGCCATTATTTATAATTGCTTCTTTGTGATGTTTTCTTAGGGGGTAACCAAACATCCTATGGAGATGTTATAAGCAAATGCATTGAACATGCATGGAAGAGAGCAGGCTCATGCCCACTAGTTAAAAAGCCTGGGTGAACAGAAACATTTGGGTCTGGCACCTAAAAGAAAGCAAGGTAGGTGCCAGGGGAACCTCAAGGGCATTCCATAAGCAAAGTGGCCCTACTGTAAAAGGCCAGTCTCTGGGTGCTACCCACCTCACCTCTGCATGTGAAGGCACCGAAAGATCTTACCAGTACAGCTCCCCAATACAGATCCAAAGGATGCATCCCAGTGGGTGTTAACCATTTTAATTGCAAAGGGTTACACAGATACAGGCATGCAGTTCTTCCTTACAGGTTGACATTGCTGCTGGAATCCAACAGTGGATCAGTTACTGAATGGATTAAGTTTGCACATCTTTCCCCCAGTACTCATGGCAGAGTAAGGTTCCTGTGTTTCCTTAGAAGATTTATTTTATTTCTATCATACAATGACAACAACAACAAAATATTGTCACATCTCCAAAAGTATAATGTCTATCCCTAGTAATTGCCCAGTTTCCAGAGAGAATGAGCAGAGAGGTGCTGGTTTGAAGACCCATGTTACCTAGTTAGCTTAAAAGCTGCATCTATTCATTTTCATATGGTATGAAATGTATCTATTTATATAAAAAATGTGTACCACTCTTCCAGAGGCCCATGAATATAAATACTTTCCAATATTTGATTTTTGTAAAAAAATGTGTTTTAAATATCCACTGATCTTTGCTTTTCTGGCAGCAAAGCCTCTCTGGAATGGGATATGTAGGAAGGAATAGATTAAAACGTTTTGTGAGTGGGTACATTCTTCCCCTACCAGGTATCTTCTGAAACATGGAAAGACCACTTTCCTCTGTTTTTTGTATTTATTTATTTATGTATTTATTATTTTCAATTTGTATCCCGCCTTGCCAGAAAACCATTGTCTATCATTAAAGTAGTACAGATCCTTTTAAATTGGAGAGAGGAAGAAAGGGCAGAATGGGAATTCAGGAAAGGTGTTAAATACTGCAAGAGATAGTGGGAATGTAGAATCATAGAATCACAGACTTGGAAGGGGCCATACAGGCCATCTAGTCCAATGCAGGATCCACACACTGCTTAAAGACTGCCAGGGAGGGGGAGCTCACCACCTCCCTAGACAGCTGAATCCACTGTTGGACAACTCTTACTGTAAAAATGTTTTTCCTAATATCCATCTGGTACCTTCCCGTCCCTAATTTAAACTCATTACTGTGAGTCCTATCCTCTGCTGCCAACAGGAACAGCTCCCTGCGGTCCTCTGGCAGCCCTTCAGATTCTTAAAGAGAACAATCACATCCCTTCTCCACCTCCTCTTATCCAGACTAAACATTCCCAAGTCCCTCAGCCTTTCCTCACAGGGTTTGGTCTCCAGGCCCTTGATCATCCTTGTCTCTCTCCTCTGCATGCACTCCATTCTGTCCACATCCTTTTTGAAGTAAGGCCTTCAGAACTGCACACAATACTCCGGGTGCAGCCTGAACAATGCAGTGTACAGTGGGGCTATGACAACTTGTAATTTGGATGTTATGCCTCTGTTGATACACTCCCAGATCACATTAGCCTTTTTGTCACCGCATCACACTGGCTGCTCATATTTAACTTTTGGTCCACCATTACCCCAAGATCTTGTTCACACACACTGCTACTCAGAAGCGTACCCCCCATCCAGTATGCATGTCCCTCATTTTTGTTACCTAGGTGTAGAACTAGGCAATTATCCTTGTTAAATAAACATATCACTGACTGAAAGAAGAACTTGAGAGACGGTGGCGGCGTGCCCACGACGAAGCATCAAGAGCATCATATAGGATGTTTATGAAATCCTATGACATGGCAATCAAAGCTGGAGACAATTCTACGTGGCTGTGGTTGCATCTGCTAGCTCACACCCGGCACAATTATTTAGAACTATTCGGTCATTAACAGAGCTGCCACAGAGCAGGCTAAATGATAGGGAATTGGACATTGGCTGTGAGGCTTTTGTGAGCCCCCCCCCAAGCACCAAGATGACAGAGCATCACTTGCCCCAGAGTCCCTATCTATACCTTGTGGCTAATAGCCACTGATGGACCTCTGCTCCATATGCTGATCTAATCCCCTTTTGAAGCCGTCCATGCTTGTAGCCGCCACCACTTCCTGTGGCAGTGAATTCCAAGTGTTAATCACTCTTTGGGTGAAGAAGTACTTCCTTTTATCCGTTCTAACCCGACCGCTCAGCAATTTCATGGAGTGCCCACGAGTTCTTGTATTGTGAGAAAGGGAGAAAAGTACCTCTTTCTCTACCTGCTCTTTCCCATGCATAATCTTATAAACCTCAATCATGTCACCCCTCAGTCGTCATTTCTCCAAGCTAAAGAGCCCTAAGCGCCTTAACCTTTCCTCATAGGGAAAGTGTTCCAACCCTTTTATCATTTGAGTTGCCCTTTTCTGCACTTTTTCCAAAGCTATAATATCCTTTTTAAGGTGCGGTGACCAGAACTGCACACAGTATTCCAAATGAGTTCGCACCATTGATTTATATAGGGGCATTATGATATTGGCTGATCTGTTTACAATACCCTTCCTAATAATCCCCAGCATAGCATTGGCCTTCTTTATTGCAGTCACACACTGTCTCGACATTTTCAGTGAGTTATCTACTACAACTCCAAGATCTCTCTCTTGATCAGTCTCTGCCAGTTCAGACCCCATCAACGTGTATTTATAGTTAGGATTTTTGGCTCCAATGTGCATCACCTTGCACTTGGCCACATTGAACCCCATTTGCCATGTTGACGCCCACTCGCCCAACTTTGACAGATCCCTTTGGAGTGCCTCACAATCCTCACTGGTTTTCACCACCCTGAACAACTTCGTATCATCCGCAAATTTAGCCACTTCACTGCTTACTCCCAACTCCAAATCATTAATGAACAAGTTAAAAAGCAGTGGACCAAGTACTGATCCCTGTGGTACCCCACTGCTTACACCCCTCCACTGGGAGAACTGCCCATTTATACTCACTCTCTGTTTTCTATTAATTAGCCAGTTTTTGATCCATAAAAGGACTTGTCCTTTTATCCCATGATTTTTGAGCTTACTTAGGAGCCTTTGATGAGGAACTTTATCAAAAGCTTTCTGGAAGTCAAGGTAAACAATATCTATTGGATCCCCCTTGTCCACATGTTTGTTCACCCCCTCAAAGAACATTAACAGGTTAGTGAGACAAGATCTTCCCTTACAGAACCCATGTTGAGTCTGCCTCAATAGGTTTTGTTCATCTATGTGCCTACTAATTCTTTCCTTAATAATGGTTTCCACCAATTTACCCGGTATCGACGTCAGACTGACTGGCCTGTAATTTCCCGGATCTCCTCTGGAACCCTTTTTAAAGATGGGAGTGACATTAGCTACCTTCCAGTCCTCAGGAATGGAGGCTGATTTTAAGGAGAGATTACATATTTTTGTCAGGAGATCCACAAGTTCACAATTGAGTTCTTTCAGAACTCTTGGATGTATGCCATCTGGGCCTGGTGATTTATCAGTTTTTAAGTTGTTTATCAGTTTTAGGACCTCCTCTCTCGTCACCTCAATCTGACTCAGGTCTTTCAACACCCCTCCCGAACTCAGCGGCTCTGGAGTGGGCAAGCACCTCTCATCTTCCACAGTGAAGACGGAGGCAAAAAATGCATTTAGCTTCTCAGCCATTTCCCTATCATCCTTCAGTACTCCTTTTACCCCTTGGTCATCCAAGGGCCCCACTGCCTCCCTGGCTGGTTTCCTGTTTCTAATGTATTTGAAGAAAGTTTTATTGTTGGTCTTTACATTTTTTGCTATATGCTCCTCATATTCCCTTTTTGCATGCCTGACCACAGACTTGCATTTTATTTGCCATAGCCTGTGTTCTGTTTTATCAGCCTCACTGTGACTAGCTTTCCACCGCTTAAAGGAATCCTTTTTACCTTTTACAGCTTCCATTACTTTGTTTGTTAACCATGTAGGCTTTTTCTTATACCTGTTTGTGCCTTTCCTAACCTGCGGAATATATTTTATTTGAGCTTCTAGAATTGTAGTTTTAAACAGTTTCCAAGCTTCCCCAATGGTTTTGACCCTTTCTACTTTTCCCTTCAGTTTCCTCCCCACATGTCCCCTCATATCAGAAAAATTACCCCTTTTAAAGTTAAAAGTGGTTGTGTGAGTCTTTTTGGCCAATTCCCTATTTGTACAAATGTTGAACTCAACAACATTATGATCACTGTTCCCAAGCGGTGCAATCACTTTTACATCTCTCACCAGGTCTTGAGTGTTACTTAGGACCAAATCAAGGATCGCCTCTCCCCTGGTAGGTTCCATGACCATCTGCTCCATAGCACAGTCATTTAGAGTGTCTAGAAACTCAATCTCTTTCTCTCGACTAGAACACATATTGACCCAATCAATGTGTGGGTAGTTAAAATCACCTATTACGACACAGTGTTTTTGTCTAGCTGCTATCTTTAATTCATTCATCATTTTATAATCCTCCTCTATCTTTTGATCCGGTGGGCGATAACAAACTCCCAGTGTTAAGTTTCCTTTTGGCCCCCCTATTTCAACCCACAGAACTTCAAGAAGCGAATCCAATTCTCTTAGCCTCTCGATCTTTCTGGACTTTATACCCTCTCTGACATACAGAGCCACCCCACCTCCAACCCTTCCCCCCCTATCCTTCCGATATAATATATAACCGGGAATCACCGTATCCCACTGATTTTCCTCATCCCACCAAGTTTCTGAAATACCCACAATGTCTATTTTTCCCTCTGACACCAAGCACTCCAACTCCCCGATTTTACCTCGGACACTTCGAGCATTTGTATAGAAACAGCTGTAATTTCCCATACTGGTTAAGCCTGCCACCTTCCTCTTGCAATCTCGAGACCTTGTCAGGCAGTCCATGTCACTAGCCATGGTCTCAGTGGACAATTTCAATCCACCTCCCTGTAGAAAAGCAACAGGTACCCCCTCATCTCTCTGAGATGAGCCAACCCGAACCAGAGACTTTTCATCTCCTGTCGGCTTTCCCCCAATATTCAGTTTAAAAACTGCTCTGCCACCTTTTTGATTTTAAGCGCCAGCAGCCTGGTTCCTTCTCGGGACAAGTGGAGACCGTCTCGCCTGTACAGCTCCCTCTTGTTCCAAAAAGAATCCCAGTGCCTAACAAACCTGAACCCTTCCCCTCTACACCATCGTCTCATCCACGCATTGAGACTCCTGATCTGTGCCTGTCTCTCCGGCCCTGCGCGTGGAACAGGTAGCACTTCTGAGAAGGCTACCTTGGAGGTCCTGGCCTTGAGTTTCCTGCCCAGCAGCCTAAATTTCTCCTCCAGGACCTCACGACTGCATTTCCCCACATCGTTGGTGCCGACATGCACCACGACCACTGGCTCCTCCCCAGCACTATCTACCAGCCTATCTAAAACACGCGTAATGTCCGCTACCTTTGCACCAGGCAGGCAAGTCACCATACGGTCAGTACGCGGGTTCGCCACCCAGCTGTCTACCTGCCTAAGGATCGAATCACCCACTACCAAGAGCCCCCCTCCCACCCTGCCCAGGGATGGTTCCTTGGTGCAAAAGGATAACCGCTCACCAGCTGGGGAAGAGGTCCCTTCTGAGGGCACATTCCCCTTATCCTCAGCACGGTGCCCTGTTTCCCCTAGACCCTCATGCTCCCTGACAGCAGCGGGGCTGCCAGGCGGGATATAAATATAAACAATAAATAAAATAAATAAATAAATAAATATAAGAGGGAACAGAACAATACAACCCATAGAAAGAAGAGAACGTACAAAAGTTTAAATAATAAGCAGCCATGTCAGAGATATTCACAGAAAATTGGTACACAAGAGTCACTAACTATATTGTCTGTTGATCATTTGAAGTGACTTTATTTAATTATTTATTTATACTTTTGATTTTTTATACCGCTCTAATCCCGAAGGTTATCTGAGCGGTTTACATTGCAAATTACCAATTCTAACTAAGGCCACATAGTATTTGGGGGGAGGTGAATACCTAACAAGCACCCTGCCGGTTCTTTGTCGATCTCCCAGTGGATCTCCTCTCCTTTGATTCTGCGCGGTAGGTGTCTTTTTTGTTTTTGTTTTGGCTTGGCTCCGCAGCGGCTCCTTCCAGGCAGTTCCATTGCTCCGCGACTGTGCGACGGCCCCTTTCCTCGGCCTCTGTGCTGGTAGGCTCCAGCCGAGCTGTGCTGTCACTTCGTCACGTCTCCGGGCCAGTCCCCGCCTTGGAGCACTCGCTGCTCGATGTTAGATATGCCGCCATTCTTTGCTGAATCGCCGGATTGCCTTGTCGCCGACACCATTACTCCTCTCCATTGCTGCTCCACCGGAAGGCGGGGGCCCCCCTGCATCTGCTGTAAATAAAGCGATTGGCGTAACAGTAATCATTATAGATTGATTTTTTTCATTTTATAAAGTTTGGTACTGGTAAAAAATGAACTGCTTTCACCATGTGCAGAGGAGCATCATTAACAAACGTACTCAGTAAATGAGGTTTTTAAAAAATGGCTTACTGAGGGGAAAAAAGATAGTGAGTACCATATAGAGTTCTAAGTGCTTGCAGCAACCTGCTAAAATAAGTGGTTTAACAAGTCTTTGTCTCTCAACTCACGTCATGTTACATGATGTGAATGAAATTTAGAATTCACAAAATTATTAATGGCTAATTAAGGGCCACTGAGAGATGACAACCTCCTAGACAATTACAAATTGTTCTAGTGTCATTGTCTTCCTCCTGCTCCAATGCTTTGAGATGAATCAGTGGTCACATTTAATTTGCTCAATTTAATCAAATTCCACATGAATAAGTATCTGTTGCATTGAACTGAGAGAAATGTGGAAATGTCCTGGAAAAAGACACGGTTAAGTTCAGAACTGATCTTTCTCCTCTTCTTCTGCTTCTTCTTCTTGTCTCACAAAAAGGATCTAAGAATGCTTTTGTTACACTCTTCATGTGAATAACTGTATAAATTTTGAATTACATGATCTTGGTATTTTTCAGGTATCACGTTGTTGGTATTTTTCAGGTATCACATAACCTGAATACAGATCAGAGTTCTGTATTTGGCTACCGGTATAAATGAACCTGAAAAAGCCGATATTATCCAGCTTTTTGTCAGGTTCAGTTTGCTATACTGAAAAAAGGGTCTCATTTAAACCTAACGCCCTGACCACCAGTCAGCTGTTGGGTTTAAATGCATTTCTTTCTCTCCCCGATCTGTCTGGGTTCCCTGCCTGATCTTCTCCAGGTGTCCTGATCTTTTCGAGTTGCCTCCAGGTGCCTCCAGGTGTCCTTTGCTTCCCCAGCCTGCCCCCTGTGGCAGGCAAGCTGAGGAAGAGAAAGGCAGGCATGTTTAAATGCCTTTCTTTCCCTTCCCAGATTGGGGAGGGAAAGAAAGGCATTTTAAACATGCCTGAGTTCCCTGTCTGTCACACGAGTCACTTGATCCCCCCTTTGCTGTTGCTGGAGCTGGGAGCCAGCCAGGGCCTCAGACATTCGAGTGAGGGAGGGTGGTTCCGTCACCATGCCCCACTACTCACCAGGGTTATTAGCCTTCCTTCTCTCTCTGTGCCTTGGCTTTTTTCACCTCAGGTAAATCCTCCACGGCCCCTTCTGTCTGGCTCCCTTTTATCCCCTTCCCTGCTCCTTCAGCCCTCTCCCGGGCTTGCCTCTTCTACTCCCTGCTCTGCCCCACCCTCTCTCTTAAGCCCAAATGCCAAGCCTTGGGCGAGGCCCTGTTCCTGGTTGCTGCTTCTGTGGGGGAGTGTGCTGTGACTGCTCTGTTGCTCCCAGGCCATGGGGCCTGACAGCATGGGTGTGCCCTTGTGCCGGGCCAAAGGCCAAGTGTGGCTGTCTCTGGCCCAAAAAGTGGCTCTTTGGCCCTGCCAGCATCAGCTTGTGATTGGAGCTGGCAGGGCTGATGAGGAGTGCTCATGCCAGGATTGGGTCTCCATGCTGGCATTCCCCCGGCTTCCTGCGGCCTCCAGTGAGTGTGGGCCTTGGCGGTGATGGGCTGCCCAGTGTCGGGGGGCTGGCTGGTGGTGGTGCGGGGGCCGTGGGAGGCCTGTTAATGAAGAGGCGTGGGTCCAGCAGGACAGTCTTCAGTGGTTTCGAGGTTGCCTGAGTCCCATCGACGGGACACTGTCTGCCCTTCTCCAGCTACAACATGTCAGCTAAAGAAGAGAAAGCAGAGAGCTGAGGCTTTTCCTTGTCAATTTCACTCACAGCTGACTGGCAGGGAGTGAAATTGACAGGGAAATCTGTAGGGGCTACCAGAGGGAAAGAAGACATTTAAACATGCCTCCTTTCCCTCTGGTGGTGTAAATCAAACCCAAATATTTTTAGCAATACCAAATATTTCCCCAATCTGAATACCTTACCAGTACTGGACTGGGAAAATTTGGCATTTACCAATATTTTTTGGGTCTGATTTACTCGAAGCCGAAGAATATCGGCTTTTTTTTTTTGCACACCCCTAACATGATCTTAATAAGATTTGTTTATTGTTTTATTTTTTAAAAAAAATCTGAAGGTTGAACAGAATGCTGAATATTATTAGATTCTCACACTTTCACTGCCTGCAGTTCATTTGCAATATTTTCCCTTCCCCTTTACAGTACAAGTACACACAATCACATTGACAAAATGTAGCAAAAGTATAAAAAATGGAGGAAAAGCGTAATCCTGGCATCATTTAATCTATATTACATACTTCTTTTCTGGTGTATGGCATTCTTGCCCTGTTCCCTCCTTCCCTCACAGGATTTCCTCCTTTTTTCTTCTTTGTTTCTTGCTGAGTGGCTCCTGTATCTGTTTTCTTCTTATTAGTTGGTCTATGACTGTCCCACCCCTGTCATGTTATTATAAATGTTGATGCTGGCCCAGGCCGGGGACTTGAGTTTTTCCTAAAAAAAACCTTTAGATTCAGGTGGGTAGTTGTGTTGGTCTGAAGCAATAGAACAAAATGCAAATCCAGTGGCACATTTAAGACCAACAAAGTTTTATTCAGGGTATAAGCTTCCGTGCACAGGAAAGCTTATATCTTGAATAAAACTATGTTGGTCTTGAAGATGCCACTGGACTCTAAATTTGTTCCAATAAAAACTTTAGTAATAGACAGGAGGCTAGTGAAGTTGCTCAGTTATGTAGATCAGGCATATTGGAAAACAAGCTTAGTCATGTGCTAAGCTAAACAAACCCCAGAATGGAAAGCATGTTTTAGTTGTTGTGAAGTAATTTTTGATGGCAGTCATTATTAGCTCTGAACTCCACTTATCAGTCACAGGACAGTTCTAATGCTTAATGCATCAGTATCTTGTTTATCTTTTCTGAGCCTATATTGACACATTATACAGAACTACATAAGCAACAGTGATTATAGATAGCCATGTATTTTCTGCTCAGCTGTCTATCTTCACTAACATGATATTTGTAATTGCAGATAACTTGCTTAGAATTTAGAATTATAATATTTCAGAACCTGATAAAAGGCCAAGAAAGGCAATGTAAATGTACATTTTTGTGTGAACAATCTTTTTGAATTATGGTACTGAAGACTTTTGCATATGTTGTGTTATTTGGCTTGTTTTTATTATTTTCTTATTCGTTTCTTGGATGCCAGGTACAAGAAAGCATGGCTCATCCAAGTGTTATGGGATAGCTCAATTAATGATTATTTGACTGGTAGCCAGCATTTAGAGCAGGGGTGCCCAAACTTGCTTAATTTAACAGCCACACAGAATAAATGTCAGATGTTTGAGAGCTGCAAGACGTAAACAAATATTACACACACGTTTTTATTGAAAAATATGCAAACTTGCTTTTTATTAACATTAAATTAGTTTGGACACCCCTGATTTAGAGTATAAGGTGCCTAGTTTTATTTTTGCACGTGGTCTCGGATTCTGGCAAGCTTTACTGTACATGTATGTGCTCAAGACCCAGCTGATGGAAGTTTAGTTTGCATTTTCTGTAAGTTTGATGCTTTATTAAACATCTCCTTGTAAGCAGACCTGGATCTCAGGTATCATTTTCTTGGGATTTTTGCAAACCTTGGGGCTAGGGCCCCTTACAAGCATGGCATGCCTTGAATTTACCCTGAGAATGTTGAAACCTCTCTTGTGGTGCCTTGATTTGCTTTCATGATCTATATATTCACTATACTATTTGAAGTAAAAAGCTGGGGATCAATAACAGATTACAGGAAGGATGAAATAGTTTGAAAGTCCTTCTCCAATCTTGTCCACTAGGATTCTGTATGTTTTCAGAAGCTTCATCACATATAATTCCTTATCTTCCTCTTCTAGGAAATCCCCAAAGTGTGTAGAGACTCCACCCCTGGTTGGAGAGTGTAGGATTCTCCTGCCTGGAAATTGGGAACTGAAATACTTATACGTAATGAGAGCACGAGATGGAATCTGTTTACTGCTTAATGACGCAGTCAGTGTGACCTTGGCAGATAAGAGAGAGCTTACACACACACACACACACACACCAAAAGGATGCTCGAATGCTTGAAACTTTCCTCTACGCAGAGAGAAGGAGGGAGAGAGAGGAGGGGGAGGGAAATGGGGGAAAACTGAGCTTATAAATAAATGCTGGGAAACCGAGAGGTTTCAGATCAGCTTCCTGCAGACTTGTGTCCTGTCGTCTTTGCATCGCATGCACCCCTGCACCCCACACCCCATTGAGTGACACCACAGGAGAGTAGACTGATTTTGTTGCTTTTGTGACTCTCATGAGGGCCAGCTGCTTTACTATCAGCTATCATGATCAGAGGTCATTTCGGGGGGGATTGCGGGGGATCACAGTTCCCCTGGGTGAGGTACGGGGGGGCTCATGACGAAGCCTCACCCCTGCTTCTGGCCGCCCCGCTTCCGGCCCTCATTCAGCCAGGAGGAGGCAGGTGAAGAGGGAGGGTAAGTTGCTTCCTCCCTGCCTCTCCCCACCCCTGCCTGCCTGGGGCCAGGGAGGGCCTTCGCGGGGCTTCCTTGCACTCCCGCTGGCCTTGCAGGTCCACTGCCGGGCCCCTCATGGGGCTCGGCATTGGAGTGATGTCAGGGGGTGTGGCATATGCTAATGAGTTATGCTAATGAGCTCCCCTAGCTCTTTTTCTACGAAACGACCCCTGATCATGATGATTCAGCACAGCCCTCTTTAACACTGATATAAATGCACTCATAGGACTAATATCTTCAAAGTTAGGAAGCCGAGTCTGCCCCTTATACCAAGAAGATAATTTAAGAGTTCCTTTTTATTTCCACCTAGCAGAACAAAGGAAACTGTTCTTCACACTGATAATAAAAGTTTTATTCTCAAGGGTTTATTCTTGTGACTTCTACAACCTGGTGAATTGCTTGAACACTTCTGTGCAGGAGTATTTTTCATTTACTGGCTCTTCTCTAGCCATGTACAAAAGGTAATGTGTCTTGTTACTCCATTTAATTTAATCAACTTGATCAGTTGCTTGTCTTCCATCCCTCTGTTGCTTTGTTTTCCAAGAGCAATTAGTCTGTAGGATAATCTTCCATGGGAAGTGGCAGAAACCCTATTACTTGAAACACTGAAAACAAAATTGGTCAAAGCGCTGGCAGGAGGCTGAACTGATGACCTAACAAGACTTTCCCATGTCCAGCTCCTATTTGACTGTAATTTACAAAATAAGAAAGATCAGATTGGACCCTGAGAAGGGAGTTTTAGTTTCTTAGTACTAGATAGTGCCTCTTCCAAGCACAAGAGATCATGAATTCAAACAACATTTAAAGCAAAAGAAAAACAAAATTGCCTCATGCAATTACCAGGCCTTCCTTTTGTTCCTGCTTGTGTATATTTACTCATACACACTGTATGTCTGGTTAATTATTTTGCAAATGCAAATGCCATTTTCTGCTTATGTTCTAACCATACCTGAAGTTTTGAAGCTAGTTGGCAGCCAAGGAGAATGTCAGAGGTGGTAATTTTAGACTAACTTGATATTCTCAGTGGCCTGCTAGCACTTGGAGTTCCCTCCTGTGTCAGAAGCTTGCATTTGCCCTGAAACATTCAGAGTCATTGTTTCCATGTTATTTTCCTCTCCCTTTGAGGGCAACTGGGAAGACAAGAAAATGACCTTCTTGATAATGCTATGGAGACCAGAACGTTAAGGGAATCTCATTATCTGTTTATGTCCCAGTTGGAAGTCCCATGTTTCTCAACGCATCAAACAATAAAGCAGAGGTATATAATGTGCTGCCTGAGGGCCAGATGAAGCTTGCTGCTGTGTCACATACTGTGGGATAAAAACACAAACAGTACTTTGCAGGTTTCTAGTGCTAATGAATTACATCCATGAGTGATTTGTTTCATCTCCAATGTGTGAGAAATAAGAACAAACCCACATGACTTCATTTTAGAAATATGGTGACATCCCTCAGGATGAGTCAGCATAGGACTGGGAAAAGCCAACTGAGTTGTATCCAACCAACATTTCTGCTGTTGAAAAAAGGGAGGAGGAAATTTCTTTTGACCAAGGACTTTCCCATTTCCAGGGGAGGGGGGGCTGGGGCTGGGCCAGAGGCATTGCTATGTTGGGTCCTTAAAAGAACCAAGGCCCAGTGACATCATAGGGAGGAGCCAGTGACATCACAGGCCATTGTCACTATCTATGGAGGCAGAGCCATGTGGGATTTAGGAAGGGACTCCCCAGAAATTTAGGAGGGCCTTGGAACCCTTGGGAACCCCCCTAGCCATGCCCCTGGGCTGGGCTAAACCCAGGAAAAGGTGCAGGGGAGGGCTGGATAATACAATAAATTATTAAATAGCTGTCATTGATTATCTTTTTACATGATCACAGGAATAACATAACGTGAAATGCCTTCAGAGAAGATCAGTCACTGGGCATCATCACTTACTCTATCTGGAAAAGTCAAAGAACAGCCTAATTCAGATACAGTTCAGTGTTCATATTTGCATCTCATCAAATATCACATACAGTCCAATCATAGGGTTGCCAACTCTGGGGTGGGACACTTGGGGATGGAGCCTGGGGAGGGCAAGGTTTAGGGAGGGGAGAGACCTCAGTAAGGTAGAATGCTCACACAGAAGTAAGACCTGTGGAATGCCTTGGACCTAAGCGTGTTGTATTGAAAGTATTGGAGTAAAACAAGCCTACCATGGGGGGTGGACTTCTCAGGAGAATCCCCCTTCATTCTGAAGTGTGTGTGCACGTGAAAGCTTAATTAATTTTTGAGCTTGTATTTCTCGTATCCCTGATACAATATTAATCCACAAACAGATTACCAAAGTAACAAAGGACCCTATCTCAATTATCCTAGAGTCTACTGTATCTATATATCTAATAACCAAGTTGCTCTAAATCCGCACATCAGGGGCACTTGGGGGCAGCCCCCAGGTATGCAGAAAAATCTGAAAAGTTGAAAAAAATATACAGAGGATACTTAAATTTTCCCCAAAGTAAAAGAGCGTTACCTGCGCATGTGCAGAGAACTCTCTGGTCATTTGGGGGAGGCTTGGTGGGCCTGGCAGCTGGGAGCCACTCAGGTCTCACCGCTAGAGCTGGGGGGGGGAGGAGATTGGCGGGTCTGGCAGCTGAAAGCTGCTCAGGCCTCACTGCTGGAGCTGGGGGGGGAGCTTACCTGTGGCCGCTTCCTCCTCAGCCCTGAGGTCCTCCTGCTTCCACAGGCCGGGAGCCTGGGGGAATACTCCCCCCCGTGAGTATCATGGATCCCTTTTCTTGTAAGATAATAGAAGCTAATACAAAGTGGATTTACATACCAGTTAATACAATAAAATATACTGTTAAATTCTAATTCAGAAATTATTTATGTTATAATAAAGTTTTGAGGTGCCACAAAACTCTCTATTGGATTATAATGAAGGAGAGCAATTATAACAACAATCACAATATAATATCACAGAGTTATGATCTGCAATGAACTGGTATCATATATTAAAATTAGTATTATATCTCTCCTTATATATAATTGAGTAGTGGGGTGGCACTTTCTGAACATTCCACACACTCCTAAATCAGTTGGCTCCATGATGTGTCACTCAGAAGCTGTCCTTATCCACTGGCTGTGTTGCCTGAGACCTGCCCACAGAAGTGGTTCCTGCCAAAACCATCAGCCATTGGCCCATCAGCTGCCACTCCAGAGTCTGGCCAGGTGCTGGGTCTGCTCCACTTCCCCACCCACTCCCACTTCAGCCACTGTTTCCTGTCAGAATTACTGGCAAACGGCTGTCTCTCCCAATGAAGACGCTTCGCCTGCTTGACTCATCTCTTGATGTTGGTAGGCAACCAAGCTTGGTTCTGTCAGTAAAAAGACAAACAAATGAAGCCCCTTCCAGGCCTTTGTGAGGAACTAATTGGGGCCAGTCCTGACTAGGGTTGCCAACTCCAGGTTGGGAAATACCTGGATATTCTGTGTCTATGGAAGCCAGTCTAAGGAAGCCAGAGTTTGGAGAGGGGAGAGGCCTCAGCTGAACAGACTGCCATAGAGCCCACCCTCCAAAGCAGATATTTTCTCCAGGTGGGGAAGAGATCTGTTGTCTGGAATTTAGTTGTGATACCCTGCGATCTTCAGGCTCCACCTGGAGCTTGGCTATCCTAGGCATAGCAATTAGCGCTTCAGAGTAGGGTCTGCCAGACCCAGGTTCTTGCTGTGGAAGCTGTGATTTCAGACCAGTCACAGACTTTCAGCGTAACCCCCTCCCCTGCTCACTGCCAGCTTGGCCACTTTCTTGCCCTGTCAGTCTCAACCTTAAAAGATACTGAGAGCAAATTGAGAATAAATTAAAAGTAAAAGAAACAGAATAGAACAGGGGAGAATGAAGGAGAAAAGTAACAGTCGTGACTTTAATAGTCACACTAACATTGCAAATTGCATTAAACGACCTCCTGCTTGCTCAGGCGGTCTAAATGACTCAAAGGTTTTTCCTTGCTATTAAGTTCTTCCCCTCCCCCTCTCAGCTGTTCTTATCTTCCTTTCCTTGGCAATTGTGATAAAAATTGAAGGGGGGGGCATAGAACCTAAGAAAGTTTGAGTGCAGTGGCACCTTTAAGACCAACAAAGTTTTATTCAAACTATAAGTTTTTCTGTGCATGTGCACATCCTCGGAAATCAAAAGGACCCCCCCCCAAAAAAAAGCCTTTAAGCTGTTCTTTGGTACAACTGCTGGGGGACCTCAACATCAAATCTCCAATGCAGAAAGAAATTCAAATATCAAAAACTCTGAGAGAGAGAGAGAGACAGGGAGGAGCTCCTCACTTGGGCAAGTGTAAAATTAAATGAAGTGAAGGAGTCCACTCACCCTATTCTCCACTCAATGGCACCCAAAAAAGGGTGAGAGGAGGGGGATTTGTATAACAGAGAAAAGGTGAAGAAAAAGAGAGATCAAGCAACTGCGTGCAATAAATCAGGTCAGGAAAGGGCGGGCAACAAGCAATGGGGGGGGCTTAAAAAAGGAAGGGAAAAGTATAAACATATGAAAAGTATAAAAGTAAAAGGATAAAATAAGATAAAACAAAGAGTAAAGCACAGTCTTGTGTGGTTAGTGTTGTGTAGTGGGTTTGACACATCGATTGATGGGAAAACATAGTGATATTCAGCTAATGTTTACTAGTACACAACATAACAACAACAGTATTGGCCGGAGGCCAACTATATACAGTATCTGTGGACCACCCACAGGTCCCATTGGTGGGTTTAAATTTCCTGCCAATGTTCCCATTGGTGACGGCTAGAGGTTTCAGGATCCTAGTCCCTATTGTCTCTTGGGATCCAAGCTCCTGTAAAATACGCTGTCACCTAGTGGCAGTCAGTGGACATAACACCCCTCTCCCCATAGTTCAAACCCAGCCTATGTGACATAGTCCTTTAGGTAAGTGGGGGCCCAGCACTATAAAGTGGAATGCCTCAGCATTGGTGATGGGGGGAGGGCTGTCCTGCCTTGTGGCCAGCGTACTCGACTGGGGAAGCGGTGGCATCTCTTCGGGCATTGGAGTGGCGGCAGGCTCACTTGCTTCTGGGGTGGCATCCCTGATGGGAGCTGGTTCTGGGAGACTCCCATTGGGAGTGTCCCGTACTGGAAGATCCAGCAACTCCCGCTCTGGGCCCGTAGGCACCGAGGCCTTGGACGTCACCAGAAGCATGCACATGCGCAGTTGGTCGACATGCTTCCGCAGGATCTGTCTGCAGTCCATCGAGACCTCGTAGGACATGGAACTGGTGGGGTGGATGACCCTGCCAGCAATCCACTCGGGGCCCTTGCCGTAGTTCCTGACGTAGACCGAATCTCCTGGGAAGAATCCTCATGGTGCCTCTCTTTGGTCAGACGATTGGCATGGCTCTGTGGCTCTGTCTGGGTGCAGTCTGTCTGGGAGGATCACGGGTTACCATCCCATGAGGAGTTCTGCAGTACAGTGGCCACTGACCGGGTTCGGGGTGGTCCGTTGGGCCAGGAGAAAATGTGCCAAATGGGACTCCCAGTCTCCCTCCGTCAGTTGGCTGAGGGCCTCCTTGGTGGTCTGCACCATCTGTTCTGCCTGGCCGTTGGTCGCGGGATGAAATGGGGCGGACCTGACATGCCAGATCAGATTGCTGCGGAGGAACTCCTGGAATTCCTCCGAGGTGAATGCCGTCCCACTGTCCGACACTATGGTGTCCGGCAGCCCGTGGGTGGCAAAGATCTTGCGGATGGCCCGGATGGTGGCTTTAGCAGAGGTAGTGGAAACTGGGCTGATTTCTAGCCGTTTCAAGTACGAATCCACCATCACTAGAAACAGCAGCCCATGGAATGGCCCGGCGAAATCCACATGGAGCCTTGACCACGGTGTCCGGGTGGATTCCCAGGCTTGGGTTGGGGCACTGGGCAGATTGGGCCAGACGGCTTGGCAAGTCTGGCAGCGCTTCACCCATGCATCCACTTCCATGTCTATCTCTGGACACCATACGTAGCTGCAGGCCAGGGCCTTCATGCGAACGATGCTGGGGTGAGCCTCATGTAGTGCTTGTAGGACCCTCTGCCATAGCACACTGGGGACTATGACTTTGTCTCCCCACAATAAGCAACCCTTATGCATGGACAACTCAGGTCTTTCTGCCACTGCAGGCCACCCCCTCACCACCCAGCCCAGAACCCGGGAGATGATGGGGTCCCTGCCTGAGCGGCGGGCTATGTCTGCTGCCTGAAGGGGGGAGTTGGGAAGGTCCTCTACCTGCAACACATGGTGGGCCAGGGCTGGGTCATTCTCCACTATCAACAAGGGCAGGCGGCTCAGGGCATCAGCATTTCCCATAGCCTTGCCGGGGCTATGGGTACGAGTACGAGTAGCCGGCCAGGAAGATTGACCACCTCAGGACTTGCTGGGAAAGGACCTGTGGCATACGATGATCTGGGGCAAAGAGTTCGAGGAGGGGGCGATGGTCGGTGACTATGGTGAAGGGCTGACCATACACAAAGTCATAGAACTTCTTGACCCCTGCTACTATCACAAGGCCCTCCCGGTCAATTTGAGCATAGTTCCGTTGGGCCGCTGAATAGTAGGCAATGGGCACCTCCCGGCCATCCTGGAAGCAGTGAGCCAGGACCGCGCCAACGTCGTAGGGGGACGCATCACAGGCCAGGACCACAGGCAGGGTCTGTCAAAGCATGCTAAAACTTTATTAGAAATCAGTAGCGCTTTGACCCCCTTGAAAGCAGCTGCCTGGAGGGGGCCCCACAATCAGGGGCCTGTTTGTCCAGGAGTCTATGGCAACGGGGCTGTTTGGAGTCCCATTGCCAGAGCGACGCGTAGCGTCACATCCTGGCAATGGTGGTGCAATGCGTATTGCTGTCCCCCGCGGCAGGGATCCTGTGAAGACGTGCGGATCCCCCGCTGCGGCTTGGCAGCCCTAGCTGTGGCACAGAGAGAAATCTGCTAGCTGTGGCACAGAAGATTCTGGGGCCAGCTTCTTCTGAAACATGGTTTAAAGCATGCTGCAGGAGAAGCCATCCCAGCCAGGATCTGTGTGCAGCTGGGAGAGATCTCCTTACAGTATGCAGATCCTGGGGCCATCTGATAGGGACTCACCAGGGTTCTCTTACTGGAAAAAAGAAGAAGAGATTTTTCAGAAATGCTGAATTTTTGGGGGGTCCAATAGATCTAAACCAAAAAATACAAATTAAAAAAAATTGCACACCTCTATTCCCCCACCCAGTCGCTTGAATGTATTTAGATATATGCTGACCCAGCCTAGGAAACTGAGGGGAGAGACTAAAATCCTTCTTATGACCTGTTTTGATAATGGCAGCCTGATGATAGTTCAAAAATAGTAAACTGTTTTTATTAAACTTGGAGGGGAAATGGTCAGGTTGGGATCAGGTGTAGGATTTATGAGGTGAACAGGCAACAGGAAAGAGGTAACTTTGAATACAAATAAATTCCAGATAATGTGTCACAAACAAATAACTGTTTCTGTTGTTTAGGCAGGTTTTTAGAACTTGAGGAAAGAGATTTCTCTGATTAAATACAGAAATGTAAGCTTCTAAAGTTGATGAAGACAGGAACATTGACACAAGTTCCAGTTTCCTTCCTTATCCACTGTTAGGGATAACCCCCATCTTTTAGGGGCTTTTTCCCTCAGACTTTTTAGGAATAGGCTAAGCTTCCCACTTCCCTAATTTAAGATCCTTCTTGATCCTCTCTTTCATCCTAGATATGGAATCTCTGCCCTTTTCTAGGAGCAATTTCCCTCAGGCTTGAATGGGGATCCTTCTTGATCCTATCACTCCCTCAACCTTCCTTCCCAGTCAACTGTCAGTTCTTAATTGTCACTCCTAACTGTGACTGTCAACTGAAGAATTCTGTTTGAATCCACTGTCCCTCAAGGTTCTCAGAGCAGGTTACAGCATTAACCATTTACTGTCTGTCATAAGCTATATATAAACTTTATGTGTGTGTATATATATATGTGTGTGTGTGTGTGTATTGCTCCTTTGACCTATGCAATTGTCTTATAGTAAATCAGACTAATGAATCAGGTATGTAAATGAGGCTTTGTTGTATACTCTGGCTGCCAGAAGTTCTCAAAAGTCTCAGGCAGAGAGTTTCCCCCCAGTTTCTCCTACATTAAATCCTTTAAATATTGAAAATAAATCAGTAAGATTCAGATTCAGATTTTGTGGGGAGCTTCAGTACCATAATCCCAAATTTTGGAGTATCCAGATGCAGGTTTGGGTTTATTTTCTTCTAAATTCCCCTCGATTTTCTTTTTTTTTTAAAGATACATTTTAAATTGATTTTCAAACACATATAAAAAAGCAAACAAGGCAATACAACATAAGAAGAGCTAGGTAGCTTATACTACATCAGTTCAAATCTCTCCCATATAGCTTGAGTTGAGTAAATTATTAATTAATATACTAATATCTTGCAACCTCAAATGGAAAATGGTACCTTAATAAATTCATTTGAAGATTAACTAAACATCCCACCATTTTTTCCTTTACTAATACAAAATCAAAGGCTCTGCTACAAATTTTTCAGATTTATCCATCTGTTCTGACCCTTAATAAAATCATTCCCCTTTCTGTTCTTCTTGCCAATACAATTTACTGTAGAATACATGTACACACCTATTTTCATTCTAACTTGGTACTTAATTATTAATAAACATAAACATTATAATCCTTCTGTGGTTTCATTCCACCTATTATTCTATAATTTTTACCATCTATTTCACCTGTCACTGGACTTTCACATGTGCAAAAAAGGAAAGAAAAAGTATAACACAAAAACAAAGCTTAATATATTGTACCTTATCATTTCCAGTCTTTCTTATACAGCATAACTAATACAGAATAACTACTAAAGTATTAGTTTACAACCCTAGATAGCAGGTAATACACTTATAAAAATTTCCTAGTTATTTATTCATCCTAACATTGTTTTCCTTTTTTCTTTGTGATATAATTTTACCTAATAATCTATATTTTCTCCACCTCTTAGCCTATCTATCTATTTTTTTAATTAGCCTGTTAACTTATTGCTGATAAACATGTACTTTAAGTATCTTTTTGGAAATCTAAATTTACCTAATAGTCTCTCTTTCCCACTTTTACTCAATATCCTTATTCTATCATCTGGCTGAATTCAGTTTCTTAATCATTGGCGATCTTCTATTTAAGTACAGTTTACTAGACGCTAAGCCATTCTATTTACCTAAGTGAACTTTTACTTTGACAAGCCTGTCATATAAAGGGAAAAGTTAAGATTTCTTAATGGCACTATGTATGTAAATCACTATGTATAAGAACCTTCGTTTTTTTCCCTTTTTGCCAAATATCTTTCCATCAGTAAAATGTTGTCTTTATGTCTTTTCCCCTTGTAGACCATATAAATTTAGTTTACAATTGACAATGGTAAACCTAAGTTCATGTTTGATTGCATAATTTCTTTCCTTTTTGCATTCTGAGATGGAGCAGTGGTCATCTTGGATATATGTGTCTCTGTGTCTTTTCCCTTTGTAAACTTCATGAGTTTGCTTTACATTTGAAAATTTTATGGTTGGGAGAACAATTATTTTCCTGGTTTTTGCTCTTGAAAAGTATGCAGACAGAGAGTGATTTCTGCTAAGCATACCTTTATTTAGTCCGGAACAAAGACACCTTGGCTGGCTCGCAGGCTGGTTTATATTCCCTTGGAAACCCACCCCCAAAACACACCCCACTCTCCGATAGGCTATTTACAGTAACCAAGAGACCTATTGGCCTCACGGTTTGGGACCTAGCCATCTGATAGGGCCGGCTAGGATCCTTTTGGCCCATTGTCTTTAGATACGAAGCTTGAGGTTTTGTCCCTGGGCAAGTCTGGACATGCCCGGCCTTGTCAGGGCTGGATACACTACACCCCTCCCCCCTTGGTCTGCAATGCACCCACAGACAAAGTCCTTCAGGTAAGCTGGTGACTTCCTGATGCGGGTCGAGCGACGCGGTTCAGGGACGACTGCGGATTCTCGTCCGGGAGCCCTTGGCAGCGAGCTGCCCGAGGGAGGTGCAGGGTGTGCCGGTGGTTCCCGTGCCTCCGGAAGAGGTGTCTCTGGTTCCCCCCGCAGGGGAAGGCCTCGGGTCGGCCTCGGGTGCGGGTCATGGTTCGGTCTCTGGCAGTGGGGCCCTTTGCGGGGGATATAGCTCTTAATTCTTTATAGTTTTTAGTTGCTTTTTAGGTGTATTCACAATTTTCACTGCTGTTGGAGGTGAACAGTTCTTTTACAATTACAATTACAAACCTACCTCGCCCCGTGTCCGGTGGCGACAGCTGAAACTACCAAAGGGAGGTCTTTGTCCACTTGGTGCTTCAGGAAAAGCCTGATTTTTCTTGCTGCTGCTGCTAAACAAGGGTACTGGCCAAAACTACCATGTGCCCAACCCTCTACCCAGTGCGGCAAGAGAACAATTATCTGCCATGCCTGGGTGCCGTGCTGCAACCGTAAGCCCCCCTGAATTTAAAAAGTGTTCTGATCAGGGTTTTGTTTGTTTGTTTTGCTTTTGAGGGGTTGTTCTGCTTCATGGATGGTCCCCATAGTTTCTTATTCAGACCCCAGAAAGCTCCCTATTCTACCAAAAAAAATTGTGTTCTTTTTGTCATGTTGGAAAATTATGTAATTCTGTTTGTCATCCTATAAATTCACAGTATGAGCCCTCAAATGCTTTCTTCAGGTTTATTGTGCATGCAAAGCTTGTAGTCTAATATTGAGCCAAGCCTCTTCTCTTTACGTTTTGACCAGTTGTGGAGAAGGAATCACTGATGGTATAGTTTCATACATGAGAAGGCAAATACTACCACTAGAAAATAAAGATGGTATGATGAGGTTGAAGTAGAAGCTGCCACTTATGATCAGGAAGAGCCAGCTATTATCTTGTCATGAGGCAAACTGAAAGGAAACCTCAGGTAGTAGAATTTTGGTATAATTGAAGGCAACGTGGTAGAAGACAAAACAAACCTGACCATAATCATTTATTTATTTACTTACTTACTACATTTATACCCCACCATTTTCTCAGTAGTAACCCAAAGCAGCTTACGTATGAGAGTGTGTGACTGGCCCAAGGTCAACTAGGAAGCTTCCATTTCAGTGTGGGAATTCAAACTTGGGTCTCCCACATTCTAGTCCAACACTTTAACCACTATACCACACTCGTGCTCATTAGTTATTTTCTTGTGCGAGTTTTGCTGCCTGATGTCTGAAAGGTCAGTTTGTAAACTGGCCAGCTGAAACTGCTTAGAATGAGTAAAAGCACTTCAAGAATAGTGGCATGCTCTTGTTCACTGCAAGGTGTAGAAGAGTTTCCCTGGGGAATTTCAGACAGGCGCTATGTCCCGGTAGGGAACCAATTCTCAACCGGGTTGTGGTCTGTCATTTCAGACAGAACCCGGTTAGGAATCGGTTCCCTACCGGGATCTAGTGGCATTTCAGACACAGAAGCCTCTCTTCCGTATAGGAACCGGGAGGGAAGTGATTTACCTGCCAACCGCTTCCGAGAAGTCTCCCGTTCCCTCTCCCGGTTCCGATACGCTTGTTTCCCGCCTTTTTTCGCCCGCGCGGGCTTTGTTTTTGTTTTTTTGAACTTTCGGCTTATAGCGATATATCGATATATCACTATACCAGAACCGCTAAGGAGTCGCATTCCAATGGGATCGTTATTGCGACCATTTGAGGTTCTGGTATAGCGATATATTAATATATCGCTATAAGCCGAACCTTTAAAAAAAAAAACCCTATCGCCCGCGCGGGAAGAAAATGGCGGGAAAACGAAGCGGTGCGTGTGTGAAACGCCGAACCGCTTGTGAATCGGCTCCTTTCCGGTAGGGGCAAGCCGTGTGTGAAACGGCAGCCCTGTACCGGTTCATTTGAAAATGGAAGACTCCCGGTTTGAAACCGGGAGAAAACTGGTAATGTGAAATTCCCCCCTGTTAGTTGAACTCCCAGTGTCTATTAATGAGTCAAGGATATTTGTTGGGTTTTCTGTATTGGAAAAAAACTTCTGAACGAGACTTTATTTCCCTTTCACAATTTTCTACCACAAATTGCTTGCACATGCATGCATGTGCGCGCACACAATCATTTGTCTACCTATAAGATCACTGGGAAGCTGACATGTAATCCCCAAAATCTTCAGAGCTGTTTGACAGAACATAGGCTTGGATTCAAAGTCCAAAGATACTTTGTCTCTTGCAAGATGGAGATGGATTTTTTGCTGATTACCACTATCTACTGCGAACCCTTATATCACACTCCAAACTGTTCCTGAGAGTCCTCTAAACCCAGGGCTATTTTTGGGAGAGCCTAGGGGGCTGCAGTTACTAGAGTGGCTTTAGCCACTGGTCTATGAGCAAGAGCTCTCCTCACAAAGCCATTTCAAGCTAGACAAAGGTTTATAGCTACCTTCTGATTTGCTAAGTTTATTTCTACTTTTTTATAATCAGAATTCTTGTGTATTGCAAGAATGAAGAGGTATTCAACAAGACATCCCCTATTCATTTTTTATTCCAACCTATCTGCAAGTCTCTAGTGATCTCCCCTTACAGCTTCACCTTATGAATTCTAGTTACTTGAAAGATTGAATACAAGAAGTCTCTATGGTATATCTGTAAGATTAATTAGTCCCCTTAGCAGACCAGAAACCAGAATTACAATATGGAAGTTTTCAATGCAAAAAAAGAAAGTGTTATTTTTTAATTACACATACAGTGTTTTTGAGTTGTGGGACAATAAAATTCAGCTCTATAATTTTAATCATCAGGCTGTTCAATTTAAATATAATTGATATAAAATGCTTTTGTCATATTTTGTTTGACTAAAGATTGATGTTGCTTTAAAATTCAGCGTGTTCATATGTGGCAGAGTTCTAAAAATACAGACATTAGCAAAAAATGGCATTAGAATATCCATGGAGTTTACCTTTAATGATAGCAGAATTTCTTTTGCAGTTTATGCAATTTCAGGTTTGAGATTTTCCCATCACTTTCCAATATCCTGTTTCCTCAACAGTCAGCAATAATATAATAGTTGAATAGCTCAGCAGTTCAAGACCCAAGTTGCCGCATGACGGAGTGAGCTCCCTTCTCTAGTTCCAGCTCCTGCCAACCTAGCAGTTCGAAAGCAAGAAATTGCAAGTAGATAAATAGGTACCACCTTGGTGGGAAGGTAACAGCGTTCCATGCACCTTGGTGTTTAGTCATGCCGGCCACATGACCACGGAAACGTCTTCAGACAGCGCTGGCTCTTCGGCTTTGAAACAGAGATGAGCACTGCAACCCTAGAGTCGGACACGACTGGCTTTCGAGCAAGGGAACCTTTACCTTTATTGTTTAATATAAATTAAGTAAATAATTTGGAAGAACATGAAAAAAACAAGTATAATCTGTGTGGTTTCTTCAGCTAACATTCAGTTAATTTCATTATAGATGTTTACTGTAGAATGCCAATGAAAACATGACAGACATGAATCACAAAAGATTCAAGAGGGTAGCCGTGTTGGTCTGAAGCAGCAAAACAAAGTCCAATGGCACCTATAAGACCAACTTAATTTTATTCAAGGTATAAGCTTTCGTGTGCAAGCACACTTCTTCAGATACAGTGAAACAGAATCTCTTTAACCATTGCATATGTCATTTTATTTTTTTAAAAAAGTTTGTTCAATTTTTATAAGGCATTAAATAACTGCAACCTTTTATCAAAACACAAAACTAGTCTCAATTTATTGCACAATGGGATATTCCCACACTGAAAAGATGCCAGTAAGTCCCTGTTTTCTTCTGGGTTGGGAATAACTAAAAAACCAAAATATTCCTGAAGTATTGAGTGGGAAAAAACTAAAGTTTTCTCCTGAAATGTTGGGTACAGGGAGACAGCAGGAGGCAGAGGAGCACAGGAGGAGGCAGAGAGAGGGAAGAAGAGAGAAGAAGAAGAAGAGATTGGATTTATACCCCGCCCTTCACTTGGAGTCTCAGAGCGGCTTACAAACTCCTTTCCCTTCCCCTCCCCACAACAGACACCCTGTGAGGTGGGTGGGGCTGAGAGAACTCTGACACAAGCTGCTCTTTTCCAAGGACAGCTGTGCCAGAGCTTGTGACTGACCCAAGGTCACATCAGCAGGTGCAAGTGGAGGAGTGGGGAATCAAACCCGGTTCTCCCAGATTAGAGTCCGCACACTTCACCGCTACACCAGACTGGCTCTGGTGTAGGGTATTGCCCAGCTAGGGTATTGCCCAGCTAGGCAGCAGTGGAGTGTTGATGTACTAAGACATAAGCTGTTCCAGATCATATGCATCTGCCTGACAGATGACAGCTCCTAATTAACAGATAAGACTGGAGCAAACTAGTTTTAGCCAGTGCTGGAGAGCTGGAGTCAGAATGACTCGGCACAAGGTACTGATTGGCTACTGACATGTATATATGTAGTTACTGTACATATTAGATCACCGCTAACAAAGAACCGGAGAGTGATTTCAACAAAAGTGATCAGCTTTATTGTAGGTATGAGCAAGCGCTTGAAAAAAGTCATAGCCAGAACAGATTAACATTGGGAGCTAGGCTCCTTTTAAACATTCCCAGGCTAATGTTTTGTTGTTCAGTCGCACAGTCGAGTCTGACTCTTCGCGACCCCATGGACCAGATCCCGCCAGGCCCTACTGTCTTCCGCCGTCCTCTGAAGTTTGCTCAATTTCATGTTCGTTGCATCTATGACACTGTCTAACCATCTCATCCTTTGCCGTCCCCGTCTTCTTTGACCTTCAAGTGTAGCGACGGAGGTGGGATGGCTTCCAACACACTCCCCCCACCTCCTACACCTAATAGGTGGGTTTCAGGTGCAGCAGCAGTTGCAAGGTGCTTAAAGCCATGAGAGAGCCTGTCCCAACAGTAACGCCTTAGTCATCCTGCCAGCCCTGCCTCCACAGTGGCTTCTAATGCTCCTCCCCCCTCCCCATCCTACACTGGACATGCAGCTGCCTGTCAGGTGCAGGAGAGGAGGTGGGATGCTTACAGCTGCTGAGGAGGTTTGCTCAGCAGGATTGCCTTAGCCCTGCTGCTGGCCCAGCCTCCCCGATGCCTTTAAATACAATTCCCCCCAACACTAGACAGGGCGGTGTCTGTCAGGTGTAGGAGCAAGGCCAGTGTATGTATGTTTATGGGGAGATAGTAAAGGACATTTCTAGGAGCCATTTCGATGTGTGCCTCCCTCATTAACCTGAAGAAATGTCCACCCAAGAAAGCTCCTGGCAAACGTTGAGCCAGATACACCAATGCTACAAGGAGGAGGCAATTTAGGAATGCAGCAAAGACATTTGCACATAGTACTCCTGCAATGCACTGAGCTGCACAGGCCAAGTACCAGCAAGATCACCCTGAGGTGTTCAGAACAACACAGTCTCCATATGAGCAAAACAATCCAGGAACACAAGTAGAGAGGCCATCACTTTCGTGGAAGGTGGCAGGAGTTGACTTAATAGATGACTGCTTCTTAAATGGACAGTTCTATGTGGCCTGCTCCAGAGTGAGCTCATCAAGCAGCCTGGTGATCCTAGCACCTGAGGGCAGAACCACCAATGTGGTCTAGAGAGAGGTCCTTCAGTAGAGAGAAAAAAAGTACGTATGCTGAACCTTTTTTATTCCTTTTTTCTATATAATGTATAGTTTAAATACAGACATGGGTTTGTTTGTTTTCTACACCAGTGGTACCAGTCAATTATTGCTAACCCTAACCCTAACTGATGTTATTTTTTTCGGTAGTAAAATGTTTTTTGGTCTTATCTTAATGTTCATAGCCATTATTCTATTAAAGGAGAAAAGTATGAGTCACAAATGTTATGCTCCCTGGTTATAGCATTGTAATGTAAGCCTTTTTGTCTTAGACTTGTTGTAATTGAGTAATTGAGTAACTGAGTAATTTAGATTGAGTTAGTGAGTCAGCTTATGTCTTAGAACAATGTGTTCCAGCATTACGTGACTTGGATGATAGGGTAGTTGCAAAGATGATAGATAGATAGTTAGCTAGATAGTTATAGTATCAGCTGTGTGCATAGCAAGCAGGCTAAGTAGATTTATTAACATCCAAATAAATATTATTAAATAGTTATTTCAAATGTTTCAAAATATCAATTAAATAAAGAGAATGAGAAGGAGCAACTTTAATACCTAAGGTAGGCAAAAGTTTAAAGAAAAGTGCCATTAATCATAAATCTTTCCTATGGCTATGAATAAATTATTTTAATCTGGTTTATAAAGAATCAAAGCCAAAAGATTATTGCCTTTAAATATACATTCCCACCAAACTTTCTCAAAAAAAACTTAGATACTTGTAACTCGGAGACTGAGCAGAAAGGGGGAGGTGGAGCAAAGGATGGGGAAATTGGGGAGAAGAGGGAGTAGATTAAAATGTATGGCAGAGAGTAACACATGCTGCCTGATCCTGCAACAGGAATGTAGTTTCAGAATTCTGAAGCAGTGAGGGAAAGATTCCGGAAAGAAGTTCTCTGTCTTAAAGTTCCAGTTGTGGAAGAGCAATCTTGGGAATGAAACTGAACTTTACACTACAATGTCTTTTTTTGTATCTTTAAGTGATAGCGAGAGAGAGACGTAGAAATTGAACGTAATTAGTTAGCTCAAGGGATGCCCCATTTTATACCCATTTTGCCTGGGCCTTTGATACTGGGGTAAAATGTCATTGGTTGCTTATTTGAATCCATTTTTTAAAATTAAGACTGGTTATTTGGATCCTTTTTTGATCTAATTTTGTATCCATCATGCTATGGGTGGTATTTGGATCCATTCTACTATTGAAAGAATTATTAATATCCATGTTGTTATTGGTAGATGAGGATTTTCCTTTATGGAAGATGTTAACAGGACATGATTAGATTGGATTGTTTTCAGTTTACTAATGTTTGACATCACTTGGCCAGGAGATGGATTAATATTCCTGACCATGCACTTGATTAGCTTTTTTCAGAGAAGTATGCATAGTAAGGAGATTCTTTAATGGTGTGAGAGCATTGGTTACTGTCCTGCAAACTATGGCTGTAGTCACACACACTAAATAATCCACTTCTAATCCACTTTCAGTGCACTTTTTAACTGGATTTTACTGTGTGAACTGGCAAAACCTAGTTGGAAAGTGCACTGAAAGTGGATTGAAAGTGCATTATTTAGTGTGTGCGACCACAGCCTATGATTGTCAATCATGGCCTGGTCATTGATGTGTCTTAAAGAGTTACAGAAAAGAGTCCTGATGAGGGGATGGAGGTCAGAGTTCTCATGGGAACCAGGCTACTTTCCTGTGCATTAGGATCTTAGTTGCATAGTCCATATTTGATTCTCTGGTTTGATATTAACTGTAGAGTCTTACCTGCACAATGCCTGAGAAGTCAAGAGGTCTGAAAAGTACTTCTCAACAAGGATTGTGGTGGGGAACCTGAAGGTATCACGGAAAACTTTTGACAAGAATCCCACTTTAATTTTCAGTCCACTTGAAAAAGAAAATAAAATTCCTTCCTAAGCCCAAATTGAGCTTTCAGTAAAGTATTCTGTGGGTCCTAGCTGCTAATAATTCTTCCCATGGCTTCAGGATTGCATTAAAGCTTGAGACCCTGAAGCTGAACAATGATTCTCGTGAGATTAAATCTGACACGTGGTATATTTCTACCATGCAGTAAGTTCGCCTCCTGTTTTCGCAATTCAGAAAACTTCTAGCTGCCTATCTTTTTTCAGCTTCCACTGAGATATTTTTATGGATGAATTTGTTTATTATAAAATGGCACACAAACTATTTACAAACAAAACATTCAAGTCATCTGAAAATCCGATCATCTCAGCTTCTTTTGTTCTGTTTTACACAAAGCAGAAAAAAATGCTTGAAACTGGCTTAATGAGTATTATGAACTTTGGTACCTAAAATATATGCTTGTCTGTCCTTGAGGATCATCTACAGAATGCACAGTGCATTGACAAACAAACGTAAGGGGAGAAATATCTCTATTTTTCTCTCCACCTCAAAGATAGAAATTTAGGTATTTTTTACAAAGAAAAGACCAGCATAGAAAAGGTCTTCAAGGCTGCTCTCTGCCTGCTCCCTTTGTGTTGTAGTTGATAGGAAATGGAGTCCAGAATAGTGTAAGGAAGGCAGACTGGGGTGACCAGTACGCAGGTTGGCAGCTGCCTGGGCAGCAGCTGCCTGTCTTTGCTTTCTCAGTTCCACAATCCACCCTTTTAAACTGCAGGCTCAGAAATAGAATCCAGCTGCTATTGTCTAGGACTGGATTGCACAGAAGGACAGCACTGGGCAGGCATGAACACGCTGAGATATGAATGGGTTTTTTTTCTCTTTCAGGCATTTTGTGTAGGGTGGGAAATTCATTGGAGTAAAATGAGTTATCAGAGATCTTGGTGAGAAAATAATTTGGGAATTGAGGGCTCTCAGACTTCATATCTGCCTTGTAGTCAGTTCATGGCCCTGTCTCTTAGCACTGGTGGGTTGGGTTGTTGTCTGTAAAATGGATGCTTACATTGATGGGACATGGGAAGACCATAATGGTTTAATGTTTAAGGCTTTGTTTATTATCATGGGGAGGTTATTTTTTTCCTATTGGCCAGCCAAATGTCTCTTGCAAGCAGGTGTTTTGTTCCAGCATGGATAGAGCTAGTTCATAGAGTTGTACTGATTTTGAACATGCGTACAGGACTCATGAATGGCCTTCCCTATTGCAAATGAGGTAAGCCAATATAAAAGAGAAGAAATAGGAAACATTCACAGCTTGCCAATTCATTGTTCATCTTGTTGGACATAGCTTTCTGCCAATGCCAGGACAGGTAAAGGCTGTATGTAAGAATGTAAGAAAAGGATAACAACATGAAGTAAAAGGCAGAGGTACTTGGGCATATTCTTCCTAGTGACGAAAAAAAGGCAAACAGATTGGCAGAGACTCTTATCAACTGTGGCCATCTGTGGATGGGAAGGATGTAAATAAAAGAGAGCTGGAGAGGGATAGAGAGAAGAGGCCACCCACTCATGAGTGACTTAATTTTTGAATCTCTCTGCCTACTAGACTTGGTGATCACTCTGCTAGGATAGAATAGATTTCTTGCTTGAAGGGGAAATATGTTCTACATACCAGAGCATTAGCTGGAATGAAGCAGCAGATGATGTTAAATAATAAAAAAGGGACAAGAAGCGTACCTCAAACAGATATGCAAAGATGGCATTTGAAAACGCCAAATGGATTGCAATATGTAGCACTTCACTCATTTTTCACAGAGGATATATAAAAGGAACCTACAGAGATAATCTTCAGATTGAACCTAACCCAGTAATTATAACATGCAAGCAGCACTCCCATGTCTCCCAGGGGGGATAGAAAGGAAGCCTATAGTAATAATCTGCAAATTGAATCAAAATGTATGACTGTGTAAAACAGAAACCTCCATTTGGAGGGACAAAAGACATACCTAACACAGGAAAGTAAATCATGAAATCCCTTGGGGAGCAACACTTCCATGAATAGAACTAACGTGGTATTACCATTGCAAATATAATCTGGAATTTAGCATTGGGGGAAATCAGTGTGGGAGGAATTTTTATTAGAAAAGGAGCAGGCAGGGAAAGGGTTAAGCAGTTTCTTCTTTGTGCCATTCCTCTGCTCAAAATGGCAGGTCTCAAGGCTGCTTTTCATTTGAAAAATGTTTGGGCTCGCTTGTAAAATACACATGCAATATATTGATGTATTTGAAGCAAAATGATAGTAGGCAAGCATGTCAAGATTATAGATGTCATTAGAAAAGACTTTGCTAAAAACAAATTAGTAAAACATGCATTTGCCCCTTCCCCAGTTGGAATAAATAGGCAGACACAAGAGCTGGGATTAACTAAGGGCCACTTTATTGATTGTTTACAATTACTGCGGCAAGGGCAAACCTTGAGTGCAGACTCAGGCAAGGCAGGTGTTGGCCCTATGACTACCTCCTTGCCTTATGCTGGGTGAGCACCCCAGCTGGTTGAGAAGGTGGAGATCTTGAAGGATGTTCTGCTCCCCTCTTTTAATGGGGTTCTGCTGAATCTTGTTGACTCAGTTAAGGGCCTTGGATCCAGCTTTGCAGCTGGAGAAGCAAGTTAATGAAGCTGCAAAAATGCTTTCTTCCAACTCAGTCTAGCCTGCAAGATGGCCCACTACCTTTACATAGTCAGTCTGGCCACCTGGATCCACACCATGGCAATATTGAGATTAGACTACTGTAATGCACTCTACAGTGGTCTCCCCTCAAAATCAGCTCAGAGTTTCCGTTTGTGCAGAATGCCACAGCTTGGCTATTGCTGGGAACTAGATGGAGCATGCTTATTACTCCCATCCTACAGTCACTCCTTTGGCTGCCCATCCGTTATCAGACTCTTTTTAAGGTATTGGCTATCATATACCCTGAGCCTGCTTCAGCGGGGAGGGCGGGGAATAAATAAATAACTAAATGCAAAGCCCTACAAGGCCTTGGTCCCTTGTAACTATAGGACTGCCTCTCCTGCTATGCTCCACCATGACAGCTTTGCTCATCTGAGCAAGGCTTTCTACAGGTGCTGCCTTGCAAATGGTCAAAATCAAAAACACAAGCAACAACAAACATCACACAGTAAATGGGTTATACAGTAGAGAGAACTGTGTTGAAGAATGCTGAACTATGAATGTATAATACAAAAATAAAGTGCACAATAAATTATAAATTATAAACAATTCATTTGTGTTGAGTATTCATTGTACAGAAAAGTATACATGCTAATATTCATTCAATATATATTCAATGAAGGTTCCAGATTGCATCTTCATATCGGTTATCTCCTTCAAGAATGTAACTCTATCAAACATATTCCATAGGAGACAGTGCACGTAGGTTTCTTCAAACAATATTGTACAGAACTCAATTCAGACCATTTCAATAAGATACAAAATTTCAGTAATTCAAAAGACGGGCACCCAGTCACAGTTAACAATTTTTTTAAAATTTCTAACATAATTAAGCTGGTACCCGCCTCATGGGAAAAGGAAATGGAGGAGCACCTCTGGGCTCCTCCCTCGGGAAGTCCTTTTAAAGGCAGATGGAGGAAGGGTCATGGAGGAAGAGCCAAGTCACATCATCCCAGATCTGTGTGGAAAAGTCCTGGAGGAAGCGAAGTAGAGACAGCTGGGTGAATGTGACCCCCTCTTCCCTTTTCTCAGATCCCACCAAGAGAAAAGAATCCTGGAGGGCACTGCAACCCCCAATGTACCCCCAGTGCCTCCAGAAGTGGACATACCGGTAAATAAAATAACATGCATATTTTCATATTTGTTAATGTTGTTAAGAGTCATAGATTCCCCCCGTTGTTCCTTTTAGGGTATGTATTCTATGTCTTCTTCAACAATGTGGTATAACATCCACATACATTTCATGTCACAGCATTGGCTGCATCTTGCGTCATGCTGGAATTAAGAGCTGCAGCATTTCCAAAGAGTCACACACAGCCTTACCCTCATTTGTCAATGTGCTACAGCTGAGCTATTTTTTTCCCTGTGAGCAATTGAGAGATGATTTATGCTGATAAATATTGAAAAGGACAAATTAAATTGTTTAGCATCTAACCTGTTAATGACATCTATTTTTCCTCTCTTCAATGGTCAACACTCAAGTTCTTGTGGTTTTTGTACAAAGAGCAATATGAAAACACTTGGGGGAAGAAAGAGGTCTTTATGCATGTTGCTGACAGTTTCTTTTTCAAATGGATGCTAACTTCTCAGCCAAAAGGCAACATGATAAGAACACACTGTTTAGAAAAGGAAAGAGCATATTTGCCTGGCTTATTGCCTGAATATGTGCCATGAGCATTTGTTTCTTTCCATAGTCCTTTGAAGACCCAATAATCACTAATACAGAAGCCACTGTCACATGGATCCTTCCTTTGAAGACTGGGATCATTTCACTGTGACTCTGCAGTGAAAGGAAAGGTGGTGGTGGGGGGGAGGGAATGCCTTGACAGCTATGCTGATGGAAAGAGGTCCAGGTGTCTTCATGGCTAGAAAGAAGGAGAAAGGTGCTCTTTGCCAGAACAGGGCATCCTTTTCAGCTGAGAGAGATAACACACCAGCCCTTTGAAGTGTTAAAGGTAAAGGTAAAGGTTCCCTTGCTCGAAAGCCAGTCGAATCCGACTCTAGGGTTGTGGTGCTCATCTCCGTTTCAAAGCCGAAGAGCCAGCGCTGTCCGAAGACATTTTCCGTGGTCATGTGGCCGGCATGACTAAACACCAAGGCGCACAGAACGCTGTTACCTTCCCATCTTCCTTATTTATCTACTTGCAATTTCTTGCTTTCGAACTGCTAGGTTGGCAGGAGCTGGAACTAGAGACGGGAGCTCACTCCGTCATGTGGCACCTGTGTCTCGAACTGCTGAGCTACCGACCTTCCACAGCCTGCAGTTCAGCATCTTAATCACTTGAGCCACCGCAGCTCATAATTGGAGGGTGCAGGTTTGGTGGGCTGGAGACCCAAAGCATAGCACCCAGATTGGCTGAAGACCCCAGAACACATGTAGGGATGGGATATGAAAAGAGGAGCTGACCCTTTGCTTGGGTCTTCCTTTTTGGCTTCTTTTTGGTTTTCCTTCGTGGCTCCTTCTTGGGCCTGTTATGCATGGATGTTTTTCCTCACTCTCACTTAGCATACTACTGAACAATCTTCTTATGGGGTTGACTTGGGGCAACCATGCTAGAGAGAGAGGGTGTCAGGTACTCCAATAACTCAGTTCAACAGCAGGTCCTTAAACAGGTTCAGCTTTATTGACCAGAGTAAGGTGAAGTCGGCTTAGACTCTTTGAGTCAGGAATGAGACATACAAAATGGCCATAGCAATTATAGTGGGTTCATACAATACCCCCTGACACCTAGGGGCCAATAAGCAATTAGTATAGAGTACAGGAAACTGTTTAACAGTTCAGGGGTGAGCGGGAGAACCAGAGGCTCTGCACCAAAGCAATTAGCGCTCAAGGCCATTGGGCAGATAAGGAACAAAAGCAAAACGCAGCTGCAGAGCAACACACATTCCAGAAACATGAGAATAAAAAACCCATGGCGGTGCTACCTGACATCCCCCCCCCAAACCCCCCTGGCTTGCCAGGGATGCAAGAATAGAAGAGGCAGACCAAGCGAGGAGCCCATACATCAGAGGCTTTAACCCATTCCCTGTGTTCAGGGCCAAAATCAAGCCATTCAACCAGATAATACAAGTGGTCATGTTTAAAGCGAGAGTCCAAGATCTGGGCAACTTCAAAATGCGGTTGACCATCTGCCAGCATGAGGTTGGGGGGGGGGGTTGGGTCCGGGCTGGGCACCAAACATTTGGGCCTGGATCTTTCCTGAGGAGAGAAAAGTGAAACACAGGATGAAGATGTTTAAATGACTTAGGCAGGTCCAGTTCAACAGTGACATCATTGATTTTCCTTAGTACAGCAAAAGGACCAATGAATTTCCAACCCAGTTTATGGCTGGGTTGTAAAAGCCTCAAATCTTGGTGGAGACATACACCTTGTCCCAAACCTGCACCTCCCAAGCCGGGAGACGTTTACGGTGTACCTGAGCTTTATAGTCAACCTTGGCTTTGTTCAAAGTCTGTTGTAATAGCAGCCAGGCATCTTTAACTCGGCGCCACCAGTCCTCAATGTCCCCCTCCCCTGGAGTGTCCATAGACAACCAGGGAAGTGGAGAACCTTTGTAGCCATGGACCACCTGAAAGTGGGAGACCCCAGTTGATGAATGCATGGCATTGTTATAACAATATTCTGCGTAAGGTAGCAACTCAGTCCAGTCATCCTGTTAAAAATTAGTGAAACAACGAAGAATTGTTTAAGGGTTTGATTAACCCGTTTGGTTTGGCTGTCAGTTTATAGGTGGTAGGCACAGCTTAGGGCCCGCTCAATTCCCAGGGACTTCAGCAATTCACCCCAGAACTTAGCCACAAATTGAGCCCCACTGTCTGACCACCTTCTTTGGGAATGAATGGAGTTTGACAATGTTATGCATAAACAACTTGGCCAACCATTTGACAGTAGGCAACTGCTTCAGATGTCCACAACCATCCAGATAGCCATTTCCCCCCCGCCACTAAAGGGTAAGTCAGTGATGAAGTCCATAGACACAAACTCCCTCAAGCGGGCAAGGGTTGCAACAGTCCTAGAGGCTTACCTGGGCGGGGTTTACTCATGAGACAAGTGGGACAGGACTGTATGTATAAAGAGATGTCTTTTCACATGCCCACCCACCAAAGTTGTCTTTGTAAAAGATGAGATGTCTTTAGATAGCCAAGATGACCCGCCAGTTAAGATCCATGGGCTGTCGCCATCACCTGGCTGTACAGGGTCTTAGGAACGAAGAGGTGATGGTCCTTATACCAGCAACCATCTTGCCTCTTTTCTAGACCCCCATCCAGTTCAATCTCCAAGCGATCAGAGTCAGAAAAGATGGAGGCAAATTCGGTGGACCAGTCCTTCCCTCCAGCGTCCCCTTCGCCTTACTATGTGTGACAACTGCCCCACCCAGTTGGGCGGGAGTGAACATTGAGTCCACCACTCCCTCCCTTTGGCTGTCGTGTTGTGGGAGGCATGAAAGGGTGTCAGCTAGGAAGTTTGCCTTTCCCAGGAAGTGGTGCAGTGTGAATTGAAACTTAAAAAAAAAATCAGCCCACCCCAGCAGTTTGGCATTCAGGTTGCATGGCATGCGGAGAACCTTGAGGTTTTTATGATCAGTCCAAACCTCAAACGGCCCCCTCCCCCCCTCCAACCAATGTCTCCAAGTAGACAGGGCGAGCCGGATGGCTCCAGCCTCCTTGTCCCAAACAGCCCAATTGCACTTGGTGACATTAAACTTTCATGAGACATAAGCTAAGGGGTGCAGTTTACCATCTTCCCCCTCTTGCAGGATAGCCCCTCCCATGGCCACATCCAACATGTCCACTTGCACAATGAACTTTTTGTTTTCATTTGGATGGGCCAACACCGGTTCAGAGGTAAATAAGGACTTCCCATTGTCAAAAGCCACCTGACATTCGGAGTTCCATGCCAGCTGGGCACTGGGCTTGGTGCTCTCTAGACCTTTTCCTTTCATTTTAAGCAAATCAGTTAGGAGAAGGCTGACCTGGGCAAAATTTGCAATGAAATTTCGATAGAAATTTGAAAATCCAAGGAAGGATTGGAGTTGCCTCCTAGTGCAGGGGGCTTCCTACCCCAAGACATCCCACACTTTCGCTGGGTCCATCTCCAAACCCCTGGGAAATATGCGGTAGCCCAGAAAGTCTATTTCCTCCTTGTGGAATTCATATTTGGACAGCTTGGCAAACAGCTTATGTTTGTAAAGAATCTGAAGTACTTCCCTCACCAGTTTAATGTGTGATTGTTCATCTGGGGAATACAGTAAGGCATCATGCAAGTAAACAAGGGCACCCCTGAACAGGTGCTTGTGCAGCACTTCATTGATAAGGTTCATGAACACCCCAGGGGCCCCCGGAGGACCAAACAGCATGACTCGATATTCAAACTGCCCCAGCGGGGTGTTGAAAGCAGTCTTATACTCATCCCCCTTCCTTATGTGCACCTGGAAGTATGCATCCCTCAGATCCAGTTTGGAAAAAACTTTTCCTTTCACTGCCTCAGCCAGGAGATCCTTTATTAAGGGGAGGGGGTAAGTGCTCGTGACCGAGATGGCATTCAGACCTCTGTAATCCATGCAAAGGTGGAGACCCCCATCCTTCTTTTTCCAGAACAAACCAGGTGCAGCAAACGGGGAAAAGGCGGGGTGTATGAAACCCCGTGCCAAGTTTTTATCAATAAACCACCTCAGCTCCTCCTTCTCCGAGGGGCTTCTGGCATAGAGCTTACCCTTGGGTAACTTTTGGCTGGGTAGTAGCTCAATGGCACAGTCCGTGTTACAGTGTGGGGGTAACTCATCAGCCTCCTCCTCCTCAAACACCCTGGCCAAGTCTCGATAAGTGGGGGGGGGATGGCCCGTATCTCCTCTGTTGCCAGGCATGCCCATACCAGCTCATCAGGAGGAGTAGGGCCCCAATTGGGATCCCAGCCATGGTTCTGACACTAGGGGGAGATTAAATGTACCTTCCCTTCATCCCCAAAAATATATGGGCCGTGATCATGCAACCAGGGGCTCCCCAGCAGCAACGGGAACCTCACAGCAGGGGTGATAAAAAAGGGTTGGTGCTCCCAATGGTCCCCCGCTCCCATTCGGAAGGGGCCTGTCTGGTATTTACACGACTCCATCATGGAAGAACTGTCCATCTCCATGAACACTATGGAGTCCACCAACTTTTCCACTGGGGCTCCCAACCCTGTTACCAACAAGGGGTTTATCAGGTCTCTGGCGCACCCTGAGTCAATAAGGGCTCTCGCACGTACATGAGTGCCCAGGTCCTGATTCATTACAGTCACAGTAATGAAAAATAGGGGGGTAATTGCTCACCATACATGGCGTGGGGGAATATTGGACCTGCTGCTCACTGCCACTTACAGCAGGTCCCAGCCTTTTCCCACTGGCTCGTCTTCCTCACTGAAGGGCTCGTTGCACTTTGGCTTTCGTGGTCCCCTTCTTGAATGGAGTATCCGGTTTCTTCTTCCCAATGTCTTTAACCAGAGCTGACACTCTCACGGCCCCTGGGCAATTGGCAGTGAAATGCCCAGTCTCTCCACAACGGAGGCACAGCCCTTGCTTCATGCACATTTTTCAGGTGCTTTCTTTCAGTTTTGGGGTTTTTGGCTTTGCGCCAGCAGGTCCCACCTGTGATACCTGGGCAGGCCCATCTATCTTGATCATCTGGAGCCGAGCCTCTGTATTGGCAGCCTCTCACACCCATGCATTGTAGGAGATGGGGCACATGCTCCGTAATATGGTCTCATGGGTTTCGGGGTGGAGCCCCACCTGGTATTGCTCCGCAAGCACACCATCTGGCTACCCCTACACTTTAGTCGCATACCTCTTGAACTCTTTGGTGTACTCTCGAACCGTGTGTCTGCCTTGCTTCAAAGTGCACAGGTGGTTCTGGGCGCACTTGCCTTCCAGTGTTCGCTCTCAGGGCTCACATGAACACAGCCACTTCCTGTAGTTCAGGACCCCTGGTGTTGTGCAGACTCACATACCAATCCACAGGCCCCCCTGATCTGGGCCGCTATATAGTCCACTCCCCGGGCATCGGTAGGGAACAGGTGGCCCCATGTCTGGATGATCTTCTCCACTTGTACTACAAAAAAGGCCAGTTTCTCTGGGGTACCATCAAACCTGTCATCAAGTAGCCCCTTTGGGAGAATGATGAGCATCCTGGATTCTGGAGCAGGTCCCACTGGAGCCTAGGCCAGCACGGGTTGGTTTGGGGGGGGGAAGAGGTGGCGGTGGCAGCTGAGCCGGTACTTGCTGCTGCTGCAGGCACATCTCTGCTTGCACCAACTGTGCCACCATGCCTGGAATTCCCATCAGGGCATCTTCCACCACCTGGAGCATCTGATTCTGAGCCTGCTCCATCCGGGCGAGGCGTTCCTCCCAACCCTTCTTTTCCTCTTTGCGGCAAGTACATGCCTCCATCTCGGGGCCCAGTTGGTACTCATACCGGCTTCCTCTCACCGGTCCGGAAGTTAGTGTCCAGGACTCTTGCATGGTCATATTGAATGTGGACCACTCAAATCCCATGGGTTCCCTCTGTCTCTAACGGAGGAGCCCTCCTGTCGCTCCCAGCCCCAGACTCAGCGATACTGGGACCTGCAGGGGCAGCATTGTCATAGGAACCATAGTCACCGGCGTGGTGGTGACTGGTGCGGCTGTGGTGACAGGTGCAGTAGTCAATGGTACAGCAGCTTCCTCTGGATTACGTTGCTCTTTTTCTTCACCACTCATTGTGGCAATTATATGGGTAGAGGAGAGATAGATTCCTGACTCTCTGTCAGGTACTCCAATAACTCAGTTCAACAGCAGGTCCTTAAACAGATTCAGCTTTATTGACCAGAGTAAGGTGAAGTCGGCTTAGACTCTTTGAGTCAGGAATGAGACATAGAAAATGGCAATAGCAATTGTAGTGGGTTCATACAATACCCCCTGACACCTAGGGCCCAATAAGCAATTAGTATAGAGCACGGGGAGCTGTTTAATGGTTCAGGGGTGAGCAGGAGAACCAGAGGCTTCACTCCAGAGTGATGAGCGCTCAAAGCCATCGGGCAGATAAGGAGCAAAAATGAAACGCAGCTGCAGAGCAACACACATTCCAGATACAGGAGAATAATAATAATAAAAGAACATGGTGGGGCTACCCAACAATGGGGCTAGATTTTACTCAAAGTAGTGGTGGCAACTAGAGGGGGTCAGTGGTTACTCTTGCCCACAATGTGACAGAGGCAAAGACAAACTCATCCCCCCTTCCTCCACCAGGACTACGTGAAGAACAATCCCCCCCTTCCTCCACCAGGACTACGTGAAGAACAATCCCCCCCTTCTTCCACCAGGACACTAGAGAGAAATTCTGAGAGCCGTGACCACCCTATATAGCTGATGAATCATGTGATCTCTTTTTGCAGTGTTTGAGTCTGGACATAAGAGTCTCATCAAGAGGGAATCTCTGCCTAGGTGGCATTTCTGAGCCCAGGATTGTGCAACAATTTTATAATATCCTTAGTGAATAAATCCCCATCAGTGCAGAAAAACTTCCCATGGCTTCAGTTCAAATGTCAACTGGATCATGGTTCAAAGGACACCAGGGACATTTCTTTCTAACAGAGTAGGCAAAAAGTACAGTGCAGTAACTTTAACAGAGAGTCATTTAAAATATTCAGACCTTTCACTCCCCCTCTGAGCTATTTTGGCAATTTAAAAATAAAATAAAATAAATGGGTGATTTCCCACAAGTGCTGCTCCACGCTCACTCCTCCCTTTTGCCCCAATGCCACGTGTCAATTTCACACAAGCTGCTGCGTGGCCGCATTTCGCCCCAGAGCTTCGCGCGATTTTTCCCGCGTCTACTCAGTCTTGTTTTTTGAGGATTGAGTAGACGTGGGGGAAATCGTGTGAAGCTCCGGGGCGAAATGCGGCCACGCAGCAGCTTGTGTGAAATTGACACGTGGCATTGGGGCAAAAGGGAGGCGTGAGCGCGGAGCAGCGCTTGTGGGAAATCAGTCAAATATTTTCCCCCTAGACAGCATTGAAAGTATTTTTCTTCTGCCCTGTTGTGTTATAGGGATTTCCCACAACTAATGCTCAGAATAATCAACAGAAACCGTCAACATTCCTGGAGCTGCATACCAAAGTGCAAACAATTTATTTGATTTCTCTGGCCTTTAATTAAATATTTTGACAGGCCTTATAGTTCAGTGATTTAAAGTGGGCATCTGTGAGAAACAGATTAATTTGTGCATATTCTAATTGCTGGATTCCATTGCAGAGGTTCCTCCACAAGAAATAAATGCAACATATAAATAAAATATGAATTCAAACAAATGAGTAATGATGAAAATATCAGCCTGAAGGCAAGTGTTGTTTTTTTTTAACAGAGCCTATTATGATGTGCAAATTAAGGCAGATTCATATTCCCAAGACAGCTTGGCATATTTGGCCTTTATTCTTCTGTATGTATAAGTATTGCTTGTTTCTTGCATTTTAATATAAATTGAGGGTTTTGTTTTTATTTCTTGTTTACACACATAAGTCAGATGAGGAGTTCCCTTTGCTAACAGAAATGCACTGTCATGCTGGTTTCCATTGAAATAATATTTTTTTCTAACATGGATTTCCATTATTAGCTACTCACATCCTAAAAGTTGTGGCAGCATTCCTATGCTTTGGGTGGCATGCTTGCAGAGTGGTGGTAATAGCCCAGAGCCATTTGTAGTGCATGGAATGTTGGGAATAATTACCATTATAAAATAGAAAAAGCAAAAACTGTTAAAATGGGATATCACAATCTACAGATTTTCACTTATTCCTGGGTAACTTAGCCATCAATATCATCCAAGTGGTCAGGAGGATTTTGCCACACATGTGATGCAACTAGGTGGTTGTTATGTATTAAGATAGCCTCGCCAGCGTTAGCCTGGCCATGTGGTCAAACAGACTTTCGGGTCTAGAAACAATAGACAGGTAGGATCCTAATGTGGACCAATGGGCTCGCGTGGATCCTGGTATGTACCTATGGGGACTAGGTAGTGTAAATAGAGTCTACCACGGGGAGTGGGGTGTGTGTTTTGAGTGTGTGTGTGCACGGATAAAAGCCGGCCACAGACCGGCTAGTTTGTCTTCTAATTTCCAGTGAGTTAATAAACTATGAGTTTATCACTATGCCACGTGTCCGAACTCAGTACTTTTCAGTGGTAAAGTATACTATTCAGTGTATGACACAATGGTAATCAGAACACACTCAGTATCTCCTTGAGAATCAATCATCCATCATTTTAAAAAGAAAAAAGGACTCAATCTCATGGATATGTATGCACAATCACACATGCATGCACATAAACTGAAATAATGTGACAAAGAATGAATATTCCTTTAGAACATGAAATTCTAACATGTGGAAGCACTGAAATGGTATGTAGAATGGTGGTTATAGAATTGTGTCTATAGAATCGTGGTTATATCTGAATAAGTAAATGCCAAAGATGTGGTTTTACTGCCCTGGTTGATGCGATTGTCATTAGCTCTGAATGCACCAGTCATCTTCTTGACAGTGGAGACTGAATACAGCACTTCCCAAAGGTTGCCATGCAAAGCAACAATAGTGTATATGTCATGGAGAATCTTGAATGCCATATCACAGCAGATGTGGGCCATGTTCTCTACAAGATGACACTTTTCTGAGCTCTCCTTGTTTACATCAGGATCAGGCTGGGCTATATACCTTTAAAGTCAAATCTAGCCCTGACTTGGATGGCCCAGGCTAACCTCATCTTGGCAGATCTTGGAATCTAAGCAGGATCAGCCCTGGTTAGTACTTGGATGGGAGACCATTAAGAAAGTCCAGGGTTGCTACACAGAGGCAGGCGATGGCAAACTGCCTCTGTTCTTCTCTGGCTAGCATACGTCACCTGTAAAAATCAGCATAAATCAGAGTTAGCATAAGCCAGCTGCAACTTGATGGCACTTTCGACCACCAGTCAAATCTAGACCTAGAGGGTGCTCAAGATCCATTAGGACAACTGCTGGCAAGCTGTAGCAGAGATTGCACTGTTGACTAGGCAGAGCCAGAAGATCAGGTTCCTAGTATTCCTACCAGGTCTCACTGATCCAGAAGATTTATGTTGCCTGCCAATCAGAAGGGTTATGTGATACACCCTGTTTCTTTCTTAATATTGATCAATTGATTTAAAACATCTCTGTGCTGCCTTTCCACCTCAGTGGGATCCCCAAGGCGGCAAGCATCAAAACATTCAAACATGTCAGCATCAAAACATCAAGGGTAAATTGAGGTCAGAGCATATATTATATAGTCTATTGTTGATACATTAAATAAGCAGGTCACCCACCAAGCAAGGTTCCCCCTAAAAGTAAAAAGTAATTGTTTCAACCCCATCAAGCCCCTGACAGTATTAACAGAGAGAACTCCATTAGCAGGATGTTCATGTAACCATAAAATGTGGCAGGATTTAATACATTTGCGGGAAAGTTTCTTTGCCAAATTGAACTGAAGTCCTAGTATGATTTCTTTTTGTACTCTGTGGAAACTTTATTTTAATTATTCTACTTTAAAATTGATTGTCAGATTAAATTTACCTACCAAGTGTTATCAACTGGTCCTGGCATCTGTATTCATGCTTGAAGATGTCCATATTCATTAGTGGCTTTCTTTAGTTTAACAAACCTTGGAATTAAATGCAATCCACAAAGCAAGCATTTATCATTCTGAGATACAACAGAGTACGAGTTTTGTTAAAGGAATGCATTGTCTCAGCCATTAGCAGTCCAATCTGATTACGGGACTCAATCTGTTTCTGGTGGGAACCACTGCAAGAACAACAACATCATTACCATCTGTGTCCTCAGCAGAGACTTCATAGCGGAGCACTTAGCATTTCAAAAATCCTACAGATGTTGATAATGCATTATTCATTGAGAGGCTGCCACAGCTGTGTACTTTCCACTGCATTTTCCAAGCAAGCTGTCCTCAGACTCTAATTTGAGCACTGTGGAGTGGAGCACAATACAAAGGCTTATGTGTGGGCTAAAGTTCAATGTGGACCTCTGTAGCTAAACCAAAACCTTTGAGGGACAAAGGATATGTTAGTATTCACTTTTGGCACTCTGGTATATCACTGGATGAAATAATAAACATGCCATGTCACCCTGCACTTCTAGATTTTGCTTTTCTTCGGAATGATGGGCAAAGCAATACGAACTGAGTCATTAAAACCATAGAAACAAGGGAAATAATGAAAATGAGAAATGTGGCAAGGAAAGACAGTGGAAATAGAAGTTGAAAAAGAGAAAGACATAAACCAAAAAGACCCAAAGATCAGTTGCAGTGTAAGGCTTCAAAAATGTATCTCCCTTGTTCTATTGTCTTGATAATGTTAACCAAAGTTAAATCATCTCTTTGTCACAACCTTGCTACCTCCCTTCCCATAATGATGTTTGACACATGTTATGGTGTAAGGAATCCACACAGAGACATTCCTTTCGAAAATTCTGTGATACGTACAGGCAAGAAGAAAGGCTCCATATTTTGTGGAAGTAGAGATGACATGCCGGAAGCTAAGCGGCACATTGGTTTTATTTCATGGAAACCAGCCCTTTTTGCTTAGAAGAATTCTAATCCAAAGTTATCTCTTTCACAAGCTGTTTCTATAGGCAGAAAATAATGGAATGCCTTGGAATGATTGTGGTTTCCTATGTTCATTCATTCATTTGCAATCCAGACCTAATCAGAATGTTTCCTTTCTAAACTTATTGACTTCAATGGAATTGCAGTGAAATCCTAAAAAAGAGTTACAGTGTTGTAAGACCATGGGTTTAATTCCCCTTAGGACTGTAACTCTCCTTAGTATTGTAGCATCGATCCATCTTCTATTTAGAAAGAAAATAAAAGATCTATGCTGAATGAAGTAACCATTGAAAAGCTGTTTGTGCACATTTTCAGAATGTTGTTCTTTATACCACATCATTGATTTCACAGGATAATATTACATGCTAGTATAATATTATTTAGTAATATTATACATCATAGGGTAGTTTTAATTCTTTTTTTTCTTTCTTTTTTGTAAAAACAAGCTAATCGTAAGGGCTAAAATACCACACAAGAGCTTGCTTTTCAAAGTGAGGCAAACTATGAAGATCTGGAAAAAGTTGTTTTCCCTAGTTTCATAGTGTACGGACATGAGTAATTCCTAAAGGCAGAAGCATAGATTAGCATGTAATTTATCAGGCACAAATAATGTATCATCCCATTAGAATTCAACATATACAATAGCATTTCCTCTGGTAGAAATCCATTTCTGCTTTCTAGTGCCAGCAACTTTGTCATTTTATTAAAAAAATGTTTTTCAATTGTCATGTCTTGTTAGCAGCAAAAGCAACTCTTGTCATTTCCATTTAATTATATGTCAGCTTTTTAAAAGAATACTCCAATTGTGAGAGTAAATTGCACCATGTCTTACTGCACTAGCACTTCACCTCTGGAGATAAGAGTCACAAATGGAAATGTGTATGGTCTCATCATCATGGCTATGAGAAGAGACGAGAAAACAAAATAAAACAAAAAACCTTATGAAAGCTAACACAATTAGTGGCCTTCTCTCAGTGAAATGTCAAGGCTAGAATGACAGGGGTGTTTTATAGATATGCAAATGAGGTGTGGTGGTACAGTTGTGGCCTTATGCTTACCTCAACTATGCCTTCTGCTCGGTGCTTTGAAGTTTTAAGACAGAGTCAGGCAGCATGTTCACAATGCAGTAAGCCAGTGATCCCCAATGTGGTGCCCGGGGGGGGGGGGACATGGTACACACCAGTAGGTTTCTTAGTGCCTACTTCCCTCTTCCCCAAAGCATCTTTCCCCCAAAGCAGACAAGCAGGCTTGTCTTTCCTCCACCCCATTGGAGTAGGAAGTGCTTGAGAAGAACCCAAGAAGTGTCACTGTGTCTTCAGGAAGCACCCACTCAAAAATGGTCTTCTCCATTCTAGAATGATGCTTGGCTTGCAACCTGCCAGCATTTGGTGATTGGTTCTAGCACTTCCCATGACAGCTGATTTATGATGGTACTCACTAGAGGTGTGGGCCAAGAAAAGAAAAGGTTAAACTTTCACATCAGGGGCTTCGGGAGGGAATTTTTTCTTAACTCCTGGTGCTTCTGTAGGACATTGTCAGCTTGGGATTCAAATCGGTGTGGTTTCTTGGGTTTGAGAGTTTTGAGTCTACTATTTTCAATGGGGAATCTATTGGAGGGTCTGTGGCAACTGTTTATGAACAGAACTGCACAAAATGAGCATACAACATAGTCCTCCCTCTACCCTAAAGAGCCCTCCAGTTTCAAGAAAATTGGACCAAGGTGTTCAATTTTACAGACCTATGAAGTATGACTCCTGCAGCACAGACACACTTCTCTCTACTCCTGAGACCATTATTTCCTATGGAGAATCCATTTGTGGGTCTTGGGCAGCTGTTTGTAAAGATAATATCACTAAATTTGCACAGAACACGCTCCTGCTTCTCATCTCAAGACCACCCAAGCTCTAAGCTAATTGACAAAAGGGGCTTCAGTTCTACAGACCATGAAGTAGGGGCATCTTGGTGCAGCCATACTTCTCTCTATTCCCAAGAGCCATTAGCTTCAGTAGGGAAATAATTCTACAGCCTGGGCACCTGTTTATCAACAGAATGGCACCAAAGTTGTCTACAAAGGTGATTGGCTGTCAACACTCTGTGCTCCTCCCTTGCAAGGATGCAATTGAAGGAGAGAAATGCCATTGCCTGGGAACATTAGAATAAAAGAAAAGATGATTACCTGTGCATGCTGCTGCTGGCCTGGTAAGCAACTGGACTTGGGGGGGGGGGACCCAGAGACCTATTCAATGCATTTCTTGCATTTCTATGACCACTCAGAAGCAGATTGCACTGTTTTCCTCTCAGTCACCCAGTTCCAAATTCATTTCCTCAGCCTGAATGATTGAGTGGAGTGGGGAAAGTTTTGAGTCTTGAGACAGGGCTTGATTGGCTTGTATGTGAATCTGACAGTTCCATTTTGAAGCTGGAGAGCAGCTGAAGTCACCCCATGAACCCACTTTATGTATCCCCCAGTAGCTGCAGCTGCATAAAGTGCTTTGCTATGGTAACATGGCTCATATTGCACAACTAAACGAGGATTCAAAGGACTGGATCCAACAGCTCCCTTCTGTTAAGTGAGCAAGCCATCCTCTGCTGGAGCAATGCTTATTCCACCCATAATCACTTGTCAGACAACACCTAGGACTGCCACTTAAAGAACTCAAAATAAAGAACACATTATGAGACTGAAAAAGAACATCTTCATGCATCAGGAGATTAGCAGTACTTTACTAGCCTATGTAATTCTTGTAATGTATCCCATTAAGGTTACATCAGCATAACCCAGAGTTACAGTTGTGGACAGAATGGTCTAAATTCTCTTGTCAGGACTGGGATCCTGAAGGTTTTCAGTGGTGAAGCCATTGAGGTGAATGGGACAACTAGGCGAGGAGGAAAAGCAGAGTTCTTTGTCTCAGGAAAAGTTGAATGTATTTTGGTAGGACTGGAACAAAAGCTCTGTAGGAGCTTCAGAAGGATTTTGTGCTAGAAGCAGTCCTCCAATGTTCCAGCTTTTTTGAAGGTCAGGAACAAAGGGTCTCCCCAAAAAAGAGTGAAGAGAGTTTCTTCATTTTGACTTCAGAGATTGTATGGTAAGTATTTTTGCTGTTGCAAGGGACATTTATGAGACTGAAAGAGTTTTCTTTTGCAGGGACGAGAAGAAGATGAAAGGAAGTACAAGATTCCAGAAGCCATGCCTCTGTTTGCTCCAATTGTTCCTATTTGCCTAGGATTTCACCATTCAAGATCTGTGGGCTGGCAGATAGGGTTGCCAGGTCCCCCCTGGATATTGGCTGGGGATGGAGAGTAGCGTTGCCAGATCCAGGCTGGGAAACTCCTGGAAATTTGGGATGCAGCCTGGGGAGGACGGGGACCTCAGTGGGGTACAATGCCACAGAGTCCATCCTCCAGAGCATACATTTTCTCCAAGGGAAGTGATCTCTGTATTCTGCAGATGAGCTGTAATTCTAGGGGATCCCCAGGTCCCACCTGGGGGCTGGCAACCCTAGGCAGAAAGTAGGAGACATCTACTTTAGTTTTCAGTATTTTCAAGCTTGAAGCAGCTGCTATGACCATAGGACTGCTTGCTCTCTTTTTTTCTTTTGGAAATGTTTGACCTTTTAAATTGTGGTCTGGCTGACTAAGTGGAAATTAGTAGGACAGAGGCCTGGAGGCCAGAGGTTGTGGTGTACCTCCTTTCCTAGCTTGTGCAACTAGGATCTCTCTTTCCATTAAGCAGCAATAGCAGCACTTTAGAGTTGGGGATAGCCGGGGCCATAGGAAAACTGGACCTGGCAAATTTAATCTCTCCTAGATATTAACTTTTCTTCAGCAACACTAGGTGAGCTTAGGCAATGGTGGTAGTGTGTGATGTATGCATGTGTGTGATGTCTCTGGGGCAAAAAGTAGCAGAATTGCTCTGAGTATTTTTATGCAGGTGGGTGTGAGTGGACTTGCTGGGTTTGTGTGATAGAGAATGCATAAGACAAACAGTTAAGGGATGATTGTGTTGTTGTTTGGATGTATTCTGATGAGCTGCTGACTCAGGAAGAGAAAACTGATTTTGGTTGTGATCTTGGGTGCCATCATGTGATGTGGTGGGAGCTAAACTGACTCCAGGTTCTCCTGGACCCTGAGATTAGGTTAGGCATGCTCTTCTTTGCTATTTTGTGAGTGCCAGGGCTCAGTTTTGACACTGAAAGTTATTAAGGGCTAGCATAAAATGAAAACTTATCTGAATTCATTTACCATGAAAACCTTTATATAGAATCTCATCTATGTGTTAAATTGCAAGGGAGGCTGGGTGGGTGCTGCATCCTGGTTGAAGAGGCTGCAGTGCCTTTCATAGCCTTCTTCAATGATCTCTCAATTGACCTCTTCAAATAAGGAATATCTATCTCTTGTCCCACCCCCACCCCCTTGTGGGTAGATGGAAGAGTAGTGTTCCAGTTATCTAGCCTACAATTTACAGCATTCCAGTTATCTGGCCTACAATTTACCAGCTGCTTGTAGTTGGTGTCCTAAATTTGGGAAATGATTGGATTATATATTTTTATGTCCTCCCAGTTCTATGATTCTGTTAGCTACATAGGCAACAAACATATTTTGCAACAGTTATTATCCATGTTTTCCTCAGATTAAGAGTGAAAAGTTGTTGTCTACATCCAACTTGGAATGTGCCAGTATTAATGAAAATAGACAGTTGTAAATGTGTTGCCTTTTGTATTATTAATAAGCATGGTTTTAATACTTGTCCCAACAATCTTGTTAAAAGACTAAAGTCAAATTGTCCTTTTTTGTGCTAGACTTGTTTTTCATAGATTGCCAGAAAACAATTTATTCAATCCATCTTTCTTCGGTAATTGATTATGCGGATATTACTTATTGTACCGCTGCAAGCACATCTTTGCATAAATTGGATGTGCTTTATCATTCCATGTTACATTGTATTTACAAATGCTCCATTTTCTGCTCATCACATATGACTTTATTCCATGGTAAACTGGTCTTCATTAGGCAGTTTTTAGGCATTAGCATTTATCAGTGAAGGAATTTGGAGGAAAGCCCCTCAATGCATTCAATCTTTATCACATTCCTCTCCCCAGCTAATGTGTTTTCAAATCCCCAGGCACGCTATACAATGTTTTCCCCCTCCACATAAAATTTGAATACACTGGAAAATACCCTTTCTCACTGCCACCTTGTACTGTTCTACTCCCACTTACCCACCTATTTGTTGTTATTAAAAAGTAGTACGAAGTTTACAAGCTGTTTCAACTCTGCTAATTAAAATAAAACAACATAGTTTATACAGTGCAATTTATACAGCTGCAATTTGTCTTAAGACAACATTTATCAGGTCTTCCTTGTTAAGGAGAAATGGAGTTGTCAATGTAGCAATTTACTGGTTTAAAGCAAGGGTGGATTAGAGGCCTAAACTATTTACTGTCCTTTAGTTAGACATGAATACTGACCTTACATTATGCATTTAATATCGCCTATTTCATGCAACTCACTTCTTTCACAGAACACCAGCACTCTAAGTACTGTAAGAAAATGTTGGGATGACTTTTGGAGACTAGACATTAGAGAGGAGGCATAAAATATTCTAAATAAATAAATAATACACAAACAAAATAAAAGCACTATGCAGACCCCTTAAGGGCTCTACCACATAATAATGCAAGTGGAGATAAAGTTCTACATCTGTCAGCTTCCTGCTTCTGGAAAACTAGCATGGCAGGGATAAAGATTCTTGCCTAGCTGTTTCTATGGATGGGCACGAACTGCAAAAATGCAGTTTGGTTCATGGCCTACGCAGTTCGTGAACCATGGACTGTCATGAACTTTTTGGCACAAGATGAACCTGTTCAGTTTGGGACATTCATGATGCGGTAGAAAGACCCCCAGTGTGCTAGAGACACCAAACTCTCAGGGGGTCTCTTGCTGACTCTATTCTACCTGCCCTCCAAGTTTGGTAAAAATTGGATTTATAGGGTCTGAGTTACAGCCCCCAAAAGAAGATTCCAAAAGGAAGTGCTTTCTGGGGAAATGAGGAGCAGGTTCGTTCAGCAGGTTCAGGAGTGTATAGAACAGATGCTAGGCAAGTTAGAGACACCACACTCACTGAAGATAGTCTGGCTGACTTTCCTCTACTTGCCCTCTACGTTTGGTGAGGATTGAAATTACAGGGTTTGAGTTATGTCTCCCCCAAAGAAGGTGTCCCATTCTCCATTGATTTCAGAGAATCTCTGAGTAGAAACTCAAGGTGGGAGGCATTTTTGCAAGCCCAGCAGAACCAGTGCAATGTGCCCAGCAGAACCATCACCACTGTAGCACTGTAAACCCTACAGGACTAAGGTCAAGCCAGGAAAGTGCTTTTGGGGAAAATGTCATACACAGGTTCAAAAGTGTATAGAATGGACCCCCTGCAAGCTATAGACACCAAAGGCATGGGGAATTTCACTCTGCCACCTGCTCCTCTACAATCTCTTCATGTTGGGGGCAGATTACATTTCTGGGGTCCCAGTCATGGACCCCCCCCCCAAAAAAGGTCTCCTCAATGGAAAAGACAGCTGCATTTACAGGAGTCTATGGAATGGCTCATGAACAAGCAAGTGACTCCAAACTCAGAAGGAAACTTCACCTGGGCAGACACTCCCCCCAGGCAGACACTGGAAGCAAGACAAAGATTTCCCCTACTCATGCAGCCCCCACAGGTATCCAAAGGCAGGTTCTGAAGGACAGAAAGGCAAACATCCCCAGAGTTTCAACAGGGACTCCTCAAAGTTACTCACAACAGCTTGGTGGGCACCCCAGCCCCATTAGACTAGTGGAAATCAGAGTTTTCCATTTAATGTGATTAGCAATACAATGGCAGAAAAGCAGACATGAGACTTCCAACAGAGGCTCCCCAAAGTACTCCCCAACAGCTTGGCAAGCACCCAAGCAGCACCAAACCAGTGAAAATCAGACTTTTCTACTTAAAGTGATTAGTGATGCCAACCAAGACAGAAAGGCAGATATCTGACAGGGTCTTCCCCAAATAACTCCATGACAGCTTGGTGGGTAGGGTGCCCCAGCCTCACCACACTGGTGGAAATCAGTTTCTCCATTTAAAGTGATCATAAGGCAGGTGTTGTGTTATGAGATAGATGTTATTATTTCATGAGGTAGGTATTGGGTGAGGGAGGCTACTCCCACCTGGCAGAGGCAGTCATCCTCCCACCCAAGTGCCATGGGTGAAACCCACAGGCTTCATGCTGGATCACCCAGAGAGAGGATGAATAGGGGACACATGGGGACAACAGGAAGCCTGGATCTTACCCTGTGAGTTTCAGAGATGGTAGCCCAGCAGGGAGAGGTTGACTTTGAGGAAGGTGGGTGAGTGGGAGCGGTGAGTGCTGAGAATGTCTCCTAGGTGGGAGAACACCCACTTACTCTGGAGACTTGTGGGAGGGCAGGATAGGAGACTCATGGCCATGCAGGAGAGGTTGGGCCAGATGGCAGCCTTGCATGACCAGCACTCTAGAGGAATACTAAATTCCATGCTGAGAAGCACCTGAGAACTTTGGCAACAGAATTAGGTCTTCTAAGTTTAAATCAGTTGAGCTCCTTAATTGCTCTTGCCAGGCTTGGATCAATTAAGGTCTGTACTTCTGGTAATTAAGAAGGGTTGTTCAGCATTAATGTCCCAGATCTCCCTTTCCCAAATGGTGGATGCTGAGGTGGTTTTGGTAAAGCCAACTCTAGCCCAAACTTCCTCTGATTTATTCAACCCTCCAGGTGCATCACCTGCAGACAGTGCTCCCCCTTCCCAATGTATATATTTATACCCATCTCACTAATGGAGATGAGGGAAATGAGGTAATACTCAACTGTTGTTTTGAGGATTTTGAATTGGGAGCAACAGGGCCTTTGACACAGAATGTAGTGGATAACTCCATCAGCCCACATCAAGTGTCTTCCCTCAAAAATTGATGTATTTTTGTAGACTCAGTGGGGATTTGGATGGAACAGAGAGGTTCAATAGACAATTACATCAGTTGTCTTGGAACCCTGGGTAGGGCCACAATCAAGTATCCTGGAGTGCTTCCTTGATGCTTGTGTTGTGTCCTGCTGTTCAGGCTATTCATGTAAGATGGGGGGAAGAAGGTATGGTGATGGCAGATTTGTTTCATGAAGGGTGACAAGATACAGAAATGCTTGGACCCCTTCAAATCTCTATCCCATCCCAAGGAATGATGGTGTGCAGGCCCAGTTAATTCCCTTCTCTTTGACCTTGATGCTGTGTGATGCTGGGTCAGTAAGAAATAAGACCACAGTTCTCCAGGAGACTATCCTAAAGGAATGTGTTGACCAGCTTGACTGAGATCTGGGTGGGTGAGGATGAGGTAGTTACCCTCACCCAGCTTAGTCCCCCAGGATACTTGATCCTCCATCAATACTGAACGGAGGGGTAGGTTGGGGGGGCAGAGTGGTCATCTTCATCCAAGACTGTTTTCCCTTTATCCATTCATCGTTCTTATTTTGACTATCCTCTGTCACCTCCTCCTCTGGGACCTCCGTCTTCTAAAATTGCTCCTGCTGATCCTTTTCTTATATCTCAACTTGTAGACCATATTTCTTCCTAATCTTTGTGCATGCTTCCTCACATCCTCTTTGCAGTCCCTCTAGCATCGCCTCGCTCGCAGCTCTCAAAAATTGTTCCACTGTCATTTCTTCCACATCCACATTTTTGTCACATGCTTCTTCCTCCATCGCAAACCACACTTTTCAAACCACAGTCTCAGATACGTTAATTTCCTTTAATACCAGAGTCGACGCCAATCACAAAAACAGTCTCTGTTATTTTCTTTCTCCCTCGTCCGAACCAACACAACACAGGAGCATCAGATTATTCCCTTCCCCCACCAAAATAGCGCAACGTCCTCTCTGCCCCTTTAATTTTCTCGGCCAGTCTGCGTCTCGCACTGGGGCACATTAGTTGGGGGTTCTCTCAACTTTCTCACCTCCGTTGACACTTCATCTTTAGCCTTCTATGTTACTTGTAATCCATAATTCCCAAACACCTGGTGATTTAAAAAGTGGCTGGCAGCGTCTTCAAGAACATGGCGGCCATGTTCTTTCCCAGTCTTTTGCCCGGCTTCGGGGCTGTCCTGGTCACCCCCCCGCTTTGCCGAATGCGGGAGGGGCCAGAAAGCGCCCCCTGCTCCAGCCCTCCCCCCAGGAGGGCTGGTCGAGCTCCCCCGATGAAACGGGGGGCTCAAACAATAGCAAAAGCGGGACGGGCAGCTCGGAACTCACCGAGCATCCGCCCGTCGACGCGCCGCACCCAGAGGTTTCAGGGTGGTTCAGAGCCTTGAGTTCACTTAACACCAAAACCCCAGCAGGGGAGAAGAGTTCCCAGTCATGAGGGAATGTGCTCTGCTAGTTCACTTTTATGAAGTTCCCTGCCTCCCTCTGTAGCTGCAAACAGCCGAGAGAAAAGAGGCTGAAGAGCTGAGTGTATATGTAGCATTCTGATCCCATAGAGCAGAATGAGAACTGTGTTAGTGGCAGCCAGCAGTGGTTGTTAAGCTTTGGAGGGTACCTATTGGTGTTTTAAAGGCTGGAGAATTCCACCCCCCCCCCTTTGACTAACTTGCCTTGGAGTTTTGAAAATAGTTTAATTGAGCAGAAACAGTCTGTCTGGAAAATGTTATCATTCCTGAACTGCCACAAACCATCACAAACAGCACCAAAGTTCATGAAATGTTTGCAAAATACACACTCCCATAAACATCACTTTGCAAACCATGAACCAGCCAAAATTCATAATGAGCTTTACTTTGTGAACCAGTCCGTGCCCATCCCTAGTTATTTCCTTGATATGCTAATGGTTTACTTGCCTGGATTTTTTTGTTGATGTTAATGTAGAAGACTGTGCAGTCACACAGCCTGCTGCTCCCCAGATAGATCCAAAAGTGGCTTCACCATGGCTGTGATTTTTACCATGGTATGTTAATGTCTTGCTTTCTTGTTCTATTAAAATATGGGCTCCCTGCCTGCAAGATGATTTAGAAGGCTTTTGAAAGATGATGACTATGTTTGTTTGTTTATTTATTCAGAATGAGGACAGGAAGAATTATTCTCACTCTGACTTGCCTTTCTGTGGTTGCATTTGGCCAAGTCAGATTGATACCAAATGAACTCTATCCTGTAGCCAGCAAGAACTACTGCTTTTTTAAAAAAATCTTTATCCGAGTATTTGTTGAGAGGGGCACTGAAAGAAAACAAAATGGTATCCAAAAGGGTTTTTTTTTGTTTTGTTTTCAGGTTTGTCTTTGGAAAACATCACACACCTTAAAATTCCCTTTTTCCACTCTCAGAGAGGTTACTCATTACATTCATTCAGCCCTCCTCAACCTCCTAGAAAGTCTTTAGGTGAGAAATAGAATCTATATGGACAGAGTTATCAGCCCCTTGCTCTCTAGTGGGAAATGCTATCAGAACAGCCATCAAGTGCAAACCATCAATGAAATAGAAAAATAAATAAATCCTAATACATAGAATTATTCTTGTAGTTATAATGCTCTTTTTTAATTCATAGACCTTTATTGGCATAGCATTAGTCATAAGGTATATAAAACATTGTATTGTAAAAATAAAATCTAAGATTCCATACAAATTTAGTACAATCAAAATAGTACTATCTAAAATTTTGTGCCTTGGTATAGTTGATTTTAAGTAGATTTGAGTGGCAATAGTTTTTAAAGGCTTCTAGATATCTTTGAAGTCCAATTTTAATGAAATATAAAATAGCAGTATCATCTGTGTATAAAAGGATGGGTACTGATTTGCCTCCTAGTTTGGGTGGATGACCGTTCACAAGCTCAAATGAGTGTGCCAAATCAGAAAGAAATAGGTTAAAAAGAAGGGGAAAGATTATATAAATGGATGTATAATAGATAGGAAATTTTGACTCAATGCATGAAAGAATGTAAACATGTAAATGTTAAACAAAATGTGACAACTGGAAAGACAAAGATATATTAATGTTAATGTAAATTATGAAGGAAATGCATAAATAAAGAAAAAAAGAAAAAAAGAAGGGGGGCAAGGACACATCCTTGTTTAACACCTTTCTTAGATGGGATTTTATTGGTCAGCCTACCATTTCGAGAGTACTTAACTTGACTTGTTGTGCCTGTATGTAATTTTTTAGAAGGAATAGAAGGTGTAAGTCAATTCCTAGTTTAAGCAGTTTATCCCATAGTTTTTCTCTTGAAATAGAATCGAAGGCACTTTTTAAGTCGATGAAGGCTACAAAGAGTTTTTTATTACCTAGTTTCATGTATTTTTCAACTAGGCTAGAAATAATCAGACAATGATCTAGGGTTGATTTATTTTTGGAGAAGCCAAGTTGTTCTGGCCCTATGATGGTATTAGAGTGGACCCAATAAAGTAAGCGGCATTCTAGGTGCTTCATATATAATTTCCCCATGATTGATAGTTATAATACCTAATGTCATGATCTGGGCTGTGCCACCAGAGACCTACTAGGCCCAGGGAGCCTGGCTAGCAATAGGGGAGGCTGGGCCTACAAACCCCAGAAGTCCTTGGGAGTTTTGGAGCCAATTTTGACCGATAGGGAAGAAGAGGGCTGGGGAATAAAAGAACTGGTACAAGAGGAAAGGCTGTTCTTCTTCCTAGGGAACAGGGCCAGAAGGGAGGCTGCTGTGTGGAAGAAACCCTCATCCTGAGGGAAGGGTCAGTAGTCTAAGGCCACTTGAGATGGTGAGCTAGGGACAGTATATATTTAGATGTGTTAGGGCATTTGATTTATTTTCACCCGCTTACTGTTATTATTCTGCACCTTGTTTGTTTGACCTCCAATAAAATAAATTATTTTCATTGTTCACTCAGGATGAGGGTTTCTTCCCCACAGCAGCCTCCCTTCTGGCCAACTCTAGGTTGGGAAATTCCTGGACATTTGAGGGGTGGAGCCTGTGGAGGGTGGGATTTGAGGAGGGGAGGAACTACAGACTGGTATAATGCCATAGACTCTACCCTCCAAACCAGCCATTTCCTCCATTAGGACTACCATTGCCAGCTGCCAAGTGAGGGCTGGAGATCACCCAGAATTACAACTGTTGTCCAGGTGACAGAGATCAGTTACCCTGGATAAAATGGCTGCTTTGGAGTGTTGAGTCTATGGCATTATCCCCTGCTGAGGCTGCTTGCCTCCCCAAGCCTCACTGTCCCAAGGCTTCACCCCCAAATATCCAGGAATTTCCCAACCTGGAGTTGGTAACCCTAAGGTGAATTGATGTCTGTAGGTGGGAGATCCGTTGTGATTGCCAGAGCACTGCCACTGCTGCTGTGGGGGGAGAGGAAGCAGGCAGGAGGCTGGGAGAATGATGGAGACAGAAAGGGAGTGATGGGGTGGGGGGCAGAAAGAGAGTGATGGGGTGGGGAGGCAGAAAAACAAAGAAAATGATTATGGGTCAGAAAAAGAGAGGTAGTAACCTGCATGGAGGAGAGAGACAGAGTAAGAAAGGTGGGGCAGAAGGGAGAAAGAGTGGGAGAGAGGGAAGGGGCGATGGGATGAAGCAAAATTGTGAGGAATGGGATAACCATCCCACAAGTTTCTTGCGGGTCTCCACTTGTATATATGTATTGGGAAACTATGCCCTGGTCTGTGGATACCTAAATCCACAGATTGGGCCATTTATGCAGAAGTAAGATTTTTCAGCAAAGTTGGGGGACACCGTAGACTTGCAGAAAAGAATTTGCCCAGTGCAAGCAGCTGAGCAGGAACGAAGGGTGGCTGGGAGGGGAAGAGGAGTCAAAGTTCATCCCCTTTGGTGGAGCAAGGCAGAAGGAACAGGTCATGGCTTGCCCCCCGGGGAGGACAACAATAAAAGCGGCAATGGTAAAAGCTCACACTCACTCCAATTCCCGCGGGGAGGGCAGGGTAAAAATACCCAAAATAAATAAATAAATAAATAAAAACCTGAAAAATGCCCCAGGTTTGCAGAAAACTCAGAAACTTAAAAAAAAATGAAGGGGGTTTAAGAAAAACTCTAAATGATAAAAGGAATGCCTGTAGCTTTAAAAAAGGAAGCCCTCTGTGGCAGTTACTAGGCAACCACAGTATTCTAGGCTTTATTTCTGTTAGTAAAAGGCAGGACTGTTTTGGTCTTTGAGGGGCCAGGCATGGCAGCAATCACTGGATGATCTGATACCACCTAACTGTATGGCTGATTTCGCACTAGAGCTGCCTCGCTGTTGCGCCGCCATTTGCCCCGGTTCTATTGGTCAATTTCACACCCAAAGCTGCGCAGCTGATTTTGACCCACGGCTTCACCCGATTTTCCCCGCAGTTTCGTGATCCTGTTTTTTGAGGATCAGCGAAACTGCGGAGGAAATTGGGCGAAGCCACGGGTCAAAATCAGCCACGCGGCTTCGGGTGTGAAATTGACCAATAGAACTGGGGCAAGTGGTGGTGCGAAATCAGCCTATGACTCACCTAGGCCTGGCTGCTTGCTATTGTTCAACAGCAGCCACCCTATTAAAGCCAGTGTTGTGTAGTAGTTAGAGCTTCAGAGTAGAATCTGGAAACCCAGGTTTAAATCACTAGTCTGTCATGGAAGCTCACTAGATGATCTTAGGCTACTCCCATACTTTCAGCCTAACCTAACTCACAGTGTTGTTGTGAAGATAAAAAAGGAGGAGAATTATGTAAGCTACTTTGATCCCCACTGTGAAGAAAGGCCGGGTATAAATCAAGTAAATAAATAATAACTCTAGCTGAACATGGGAAGCTGATAAAGGTAGGTTGGTGAATGGCTGTGAAAGAAAGAATGAGGGAGGGAAAGGGGGAGAGGATATGGGGTTGCCAGGAGGAGAGAATGGGGAATAATGTAGGGAGTGGGATACATGGGAAAGTGTTATGTATTCAGCTGTTATGTGAAGTTAGGAACTGGGCTTACAGCTCCATAGAAGTCCTAGTATGCTGAGATGCGAGACCGGATTGGCCAATGCTGCAAATAGGCCAATCCGAAGAGACATTGACTTTCGGCCGGAATCAATTCCATTGGTCCTAAGCGATGTATTTTCATTGGTTATTATGTGTTCCAGAAGTGTGGCTTTGCCAGTTCAAAATGTATACAAGTTAGAAGGTTTTGTTGAATGTTGTCCTGTGTTAAGCTATGAGTTGAATAAAGAAACCACTTCTTTAAGAGCTGCCTTGATCTCAATTCATAATAGAAAGTGATATGCTTCCTCCACAAGTCCATGAGGTTTCCTAGCCATACAAGTGGGCCCCAACCAGCAGCCAGCAATCCACAATTGTTGCATAGTTTTCCTAGGTGGAGGCTACCAGGAGGGGAGGGAAAGCTGAAGACAGAGGGACAACTAAAGGTTGGCTGTTTGGTGGGAAGGAGAGAAGAAAGGCTCAGGGGCTTTCAGGCATATGCAAGAGGAAATAGTGGGGGAGGGGGAAATGAGATACCCCCCACAAATCCTTGCAGGTTTCCACTGGTTAAATCTACTTGTCTTAATTTGTGCTTATCGTTGCTACAAGGCTTTTAACCCAATTGGTATGTGTAGAACCAAATATTAAGCTACAGATTCTTCGTGGAAAGGCTTGTACAGAGTGATGGTCCCATACAGGGGTTATAACAGATGATCATTTCATTGACTACCCTGTTACATGGAGAATCTTCATCTTATTGTTGCACTGTGCACTGGGAGAAATGTGTTTTGTGAATGGTCTCCCAGGTTTTGGTATTTAAAGAGCAATGACATGGACTTCTACAATTGAACTGGAATTGCTGGTGAACAGCTTGCTGCAGTTATAATTTTAATGAATACTGAAAACTTAAGAGCCATCATTTCCCATATCACTTTTTTCCATCAAATGATTAATTGACCACTTATGCATGATACATTCTCCTGTCATGGATTGCACACTATATATTTATTTTAATGAATAATGGCCACCATTTTAATTGATGGCTTCAAACAGAGGAATAGATTTATTTCTACAATGAATAAAACTGCTCACAATATATAGCTCGTATAAATTACTTCACCACTTCTTCTAGTTTTCCTTGTGCAACCCAACAAGCCACTAATCTTAAGAGAAATCAATCAAACAACTCTAATACACCCGCTATCCAGCCACTTCTGTGAAGCATACCAAACCATTTTCCCCCTATAATGTTTTCAAAATGTGTGTTAAATGATGTTGCCAAGAGTCTTTGCTGAACCAAGGAGCTTTGACTTCTGATAGATCTCTCTGTGAGCTACCCATGTTTCACTGCCTTCTAAGTTTATTTGTCTTCCCTTGACACCCTCTATAAGACTCATTTATTATAGGGACATCAGAAAGTTACTGTTTTCTCATTAAAACAATACATGAAATTCATCCTGCTTAGATTTCAAGAAATAAACTTCAAATTCATCACAGTATCTGATAGTCAGATACAGATAGCCTGGTGTGTATATATCTGAAAAGACAGCTGATGTATACTGCACTTATGCATTTTGGGAATGAGAGACAAACAAATCACAAGGGGAGAGAGGGAGGTTAGGCTCTGTAGGCTGCTTAGTGGTTCCAAGCTGACATCCTTCTTTGCTGCCACTGATCTTGCTTTGCTATGAAAGTTACATGTCATTGCTTCACTTTTGAAATACCGCTACCGAATAATGAAGAAATGGAATTGCTCACTTTCTGCAGGTGTGTCAGAGGTTTACACAATTCCCTGTGATTTGATTTTAAAATGGAGTTGGAATGCTACCGAACATAGTGGAGGAGATAGCATTAAAAATGAATAAACAAAACTTCCCTCAAAAGCAGTTCTATTGAAATGCATTGACCCAGATATTGTTGTGATATGTTGACCTGTCAGTAGGATTAGATATTTGCTGCTTCTTTATTGAATTAAGAAAACATGGTTTCATGTTCAATAGTTGCATTTTAGGCATAGTTTTCTTGATACCTGTGTATGTGTTTAAATACAGTAAATCTCATTTCCCCCCCCTCACATATTTTTAATTAATATTCATTTACTATATTAAGTACTCATAAATGGTAATATTGTCCTATAATCAGGAATGCAGTGTATTTCTATGTTCAGCTGCCCAAGCATCTCATTGGTATGCACAAGCACTAATACAGCCCTATTATGAGGGTGCTTCATAAATCTCTCCCTCATTTGTGGAGCTCTGAATTAGCTGACATTAAAATTACCACTTCTGCACTGTCATTTTTGTCTCTCTTTTGTCCCTATTGCTTTGCCCCCTCCCTTTCCACATGTGTTTTGCTCCTTCTGGGGCTACTAGAGAGAGCAGAAAACATGGGGAGGGGGGAACCCTGAAGCAGTAGGGACAAACGAGTGACAAAAAGTGACGATGCAGAAGTGGCCATTATTGTTTCAGAGTTGAAGGATTGCAAGAGGAATTCTCCATTAATCTATTTTTGATTTTTGTATCGAGCAGTAAGGATGTGTAGCTTTTGAAACATTTGTTTCTTTTATTTCATATGCATCTTTGTCTTAGTATTGTATATTTGTGTACATTGATTTAAAAATCAGAAAAAATACTGTAAAACACCTGCATGAAAATATGCATAACAGTTGCATCATGTTTCTTTTTGTGTGCTCTTTTATCTATGTTCTGGAGCCCATGTACCTATGTATTCGACATGCAGTCAACACTGCAAAACAATTGCTTTAAAAAGGTCACCGACTTTTATCTCTGTTTTCTGCTATTGTTTCTGGACACATCTGCGGGGGGGGGGCAGCAGTGCCACTAACAGCAAAGTATTGGGGCAGAGTGAATATTACTCCTGTGCCATTATTTTTAGGGTTAACTTTTCCCCAGGCTTAGTTCAATTAATTAGGGATCACATAGTAAACATAATGACAAAAGCAAGGGAAATCCTATGGTGACTGAAGGTAGCACTTCCTGGATCAGCACAGCCCTCAATCTAAATTGGTATTTATGCCCCTCTTTCATAATTATTTATTTAGAAAACTTCTACCTGACATGAGATGGGGTACAACAAAAGTCAAGCAATGCAATTAATTTTACTGTAATTGAAACCCATTTACAAATGTCCAACAATTAATTTCCCAGCAATAATTTGCTTGGCAAAATAGGGTTACTTTTCACAATTGCTGAAAACTTCAAACTCAGCCATAGCATGAATCCAGTATCTTAGATTCTCAGAAACACTGATGCAGTAGTCAGTATTATTTTATATGTTTAACACTTCATTGACTTTGATAGTGATGCTCAAATGCTGGTATTCATTGACATTGTAATAAAACCGATCAAGATACGACATGGATTTCTATTAGCCAGTAAATGTTTGGGAGAAACAGGACCAAATAAATACACAACATCAGAACCAGAGAGGATGGTCAATAAACATTATTGGGGGTATGCAGGGCTTTTTTTTTTGTAGAAAAAGCCCAGCAAGAACTCATTTGCATAATAGGCCACACCCAACAGCAGAAACTCATGAGCATATTAGGCTACACCCCTGACAGCACAGCAAATTAGCATATTAGGCCACACCCCATCCCTTGGCTTGCCCAGGTGCCCCGCAGCTGCTGGGCGCCCAGGCAAGCTGGCCCTTGGACAGGCCAGGGAAGGCATCCAATCCTTCCAGGGCCCCCCTGGCCTGCCCACCTTGGAGTCACTGGGGGGGGGTGTCGCTCTCCAGGCTCTCCCTCTTTAGCCACACATGCAGAGGTTTTGGCTGTAGTGGGCGTGGCCAACTCTGAAGCCAGCCGGAATTCTGTTCCTGTGCATTACTGCCAAAAAATAGCCCTGGAGGTATGGAAACAAAACAAAAAATTCTTTACCCAATTGCAGAAGACCCTGGGAGAGGGAGACAAGACAAATCTCTTTATTTGTTTAGATTTCTTTGCCTCAGTGAAAATCTATAATTGAGAATTAACCAACCAATTCTGAACTTTGGACTGCAGTTACATAATTTGTATGCCAAATATGCTCAGTGTGGTGTAGTATATAGAGTACTGGGCTTGGAGGTGAGAATGCCAGCCTCCAAGGGTTTATGGTAGATTATAATGCACACTTTATTCCATAATAAATAAGTGGAAGGTAGATTAATCTTCCTGAGTGACTTCTATGAGGCCACCCTGTGAACTTTGTGCAAGAGAAAAATATGAACCAGGCAGTCTTGCAGCAAAGTTCAACATCCTATATACTACACCACACTGAGCATAGTCTCTGTACGGCTGCATGGCTATCATTCAGTCCAAAGTCTGGGATCTGTTTCTTAACTCTGCTGCAGATTTTCATTGTAATGATAAATGTCTACCTCCTGGCCACTCAAAACAACAACAACAACAAGACACAGGAAACTGAGAGACAGATTACCACTTGCGCACACTTTTATTTTTTCTCTAAAACTTGTATCACATATCATTTTGCGTTCCTTTCCCTTAAGATTTTCTATTTCATTTTCCCTTGTGAACACAGAATGTTTTGGCACTGAGCCAGTCAGGTCTCGCAGCCCAGTACCAACCGTTATTTTATTATAACATCTGAACAAAGTTAGTTATTATAATTTTGGCCATGCTGCCTTATGGGGAATTCCATTGACATAAAATTGGCTGTCTAGTACATGTTACTTAGAGTTAAACCCTTCTAAGCCTCTTGACACCTGTGAAATTAGAAAGGTGTAACTCTGCTTAGCCCTGACCTGGATAGCCCAGGCTAACACCTTCTCTCCAGATCTCAAAAACTAAACAAAGTTAGCCTGGTTAGTACTTGGATGAAAGAACATCAAAGGCAAACTCTTGCCTTTAAAACCATATGGGATCTCCATAAGTCAACTGAGACTTGATGGCATTTTCTGCCAACAACTCTGCTTAGGATGACATTGTCAGATCATGACTCCAATGGAATTAGAAAGGTGTAACTCTAATTAGGATACCCTCAAGAACAGGGCAAGGACTGTGGTCAGCAGCATTACTGCTAACAGTTCTTTTTCTGTGAGGTGTGGATGTTAGAGCCTAGGGAAACAGAGCCTTTACATTGCTATTTCCTGCCATTTTCAAGCATCTTCCTGAGGAGGTATGGAAAGCTAATTCCATTTTTTTAACTTCCACAGGAAGTGTAATGATTATTTTCTTGGTATTCCAGCTGTGACTCAACTGGAAAATGTTCCTTTCCCTTTCAGCTGGCATGACTATCACACTGTTCCTTATTTTTATTAGGGATTCAGATAACTTTGCAATGAACATGTTCAACAGGTGAACATACCAGTTTCACTGGCTGAAATAGTTCATGAGCTGATCCTGTGATGAGATGGTCTTACGTTTGCTGTTTGGTGCCTGTACAGTAGATAAAATTATTTTACCTCAGAGTTATGGATGCTGGGTCAAATCTCTCCTTATATATAGTTGTGAAGTGGGTGGCACTTTCTGAACATTCCACACACTCCTAAATCAGTTGGCTCCATGTCCCGCCTCCAACATTCCAGACAGTTTGCTGTTCCTCCCCCCCCCCTAGTCAGTCGAAACACAGATGTTGTTTGCATATGCCGCCTGATTGGCCTTTGCCTCTAACATTCTAAACAGTTTGCTGTTGCTGTTGGGAGTTATTGAATGTGTCCTGAGGTAAAATACATATCCCAATCTTCCTTTAAATGGTCACTGGAGTTGCAGATCTCTGAAAAAACACTGTGTTCCCCAGCCACAGCACATCATTTCTTCTACAGAAAATTTCCAAGCTATTACAACTGATGTCCAGATGACCCAAATCAGTTATCCTGGAGACAATGGCAGCTTTGGCCAGTAGACTCTGGCATTATACCCTGCTGAGGTCTCTCCCCACCCCAAACCCTGACCTCCCCAGGCTCTACCCCTCAAATCTACAGATATTTCCCAACCCAGAGTTGGCAACCATGTAATTGGCTATGGAACCACTTTCCAGACCATTGGAACCCAGAAAACATGGCATAGGAGGAGGTACTTTTCTACCTTAGCTGCCACTGCATAGCCCCAAATTCACATAAGCCAACCTCCAGATGGTACCTGGAGATCTCCAGTTATTACAACTGATGTCCAGATGACCCAAATCAGTTATCCTGGAGACAATGGCAGCTTTGGCCAGTAGACTCTGGCATTATACCCTGCTGAGGTCCCTCCCCACCCCTTCTCTCCCCAGGGTCCACCCCTCAAATCTTCAGGTATTTCCCAACCCAGAGCTGGTAACCCTGCAACTGGCTATGGAACCGCTTTTCAGACCCTTGGAACCCAGAAGACATGGCTTAGGAGGAGGTGGTTTTCTACCTTAGTTTCCACTGCATAACCCCAAATCAACAGAAGTCAGGGGTGGATGGAAACATACCTGTTACCATGAGGCTGTCCTCCCATACTACCCACTTAGGGCAGTAAAATGATTTGAGACAGCCCCGCCTTATAGCTAAGGAGAAGGAAATAAATATGGCTTGCCTTCCTCTATTTTCCCCTTCCCTCTGCCACCCTACCAGCCACAGCTGGGACACTCACCTGGAGCTTCCTTCTAGAGCTCATTGTATTTCTTCCCACAATGGGCCTTACTCCTAGCGGTTAAATAATAAATACAAGGGTATGCATTGAAAAAGCTACCATTCTTGTGGGGCTGTGTGAAAGTGTGCATGTGTGAACTGCTCCAGACCACATCAGTAGCCATTAATGTTGATAACACTCTCAGATGAACACCAAACAGTAAAAATTAAAAAAAAAACCCAGTGAGCAACCCAAACTGTCTATCAAACAGTTGGTTTCTATTCATGTTGGGAGGATAGGATGTGAGTTGAACATGGCTGTTCATGCAACCCTGATTGGTATAAAAATTATTAATTATATTCTATAGTTTACTTTTTGCTTTTAATTGTATGTGGTTTATTGAAGATATATGAATTATTGTGCTTATTTTTGTAGACCACTTAGAGCAGGGATGGCCAAACTGTGGTTCAGGAGCCACATGCGGCTCTTCCACACATATTGTGTGGCTCTCAGCAGGGCAGGTGAGGAAGGAAGGGGAGGCATGCCTCCTATATTGGTCTTCCCTTCCCCAGACAGTTTTCCCCTCCCTAGGTAGGCTTGAGGTGGGCGGAGAAGAGAAAAAAAGCAACTTTAACTTTAAATGCATTCTCAAAGCT